>NC_043991.1:241382-266382 GCF_902150065.1 Myripristis murdjan | reverse complement strand
TCTGTTGGTTCTGTTGGTTCTGCTGGTTCTGGCTCCAGCAGAACACAGGGTTATAAACCAAACGTTTCTTCAAGCGTCACTTCCTGTTTCCTAATGGTCACATGACCTGTGGAGTTATGTTTCTGCTTTGTTTCCTGCAACGTTCTGTCTGCCCGCTCCTCTGGAAAGACATAATATATTTATACTTTAAACTATAATTTTATATTGAAAGTTTAATTATCATGAATTACGCTAAAAATACCTAAAAGATACAAACAAATTCCCCAGAAATAAAACAAAAACAATCATGCAAATGTTGCAGTAAGAACAATGGAATAAAACAACAGGCATCTAACTCTTCTTCTTTTCTTCTTTTGTTTCTGCAGCTTCAGACTCCATGTCGTCCTCCGGGCTCGGCGGCGGCGGCGGCGGCGGTGTGTTTGTGGACCTGCGCTTCACCCAGGAGCCTCAGGACACGGTGACGGTGCGCGGTGGCGTGCTGAGGCTCGACTGCGCCGCCAGCTCTGACTCGGCAGCGGCTCCCATCCTCACGTGGCGGAAGGACGGCGTGCTGCTGAGCTCGCTGGTGGACGAGCGGCGGCGGCAGCTGGCCAACGGCTCGCTGCTGGTGCAGAACGTGGTGCACGCCCGCCACCACCGGCCCGACGAGGGCGCCTACCAGTGCCTCGCCACGCTGGACGGGCTGGGCAGCATTGTGAGCCGCACCGCCCGCGTCACTGTAGCCGGTAGGCCCCGCCCCCTGCCTCCGGGGCCGTTCTTCTTCCGGCGGGTCCTCAGTTAGGAAGAGAATGATTTGATGGTTTATTTGTTATTATTATTATTTTTTAGTAACCACTGTCTTGTTTGCTGCCTGCGGGCTAATCGAGGCTCCAGGTTTGGTTTTAAGCGTCTGTCCTCCTGTCAGGTCCTCTGAAGCTGGTCGTCCCCACAGAGTCGGTGTCGTCGTACCTGGGCGACACGGCGCTGCTGCGCTGCCAGGTGTCGGGCGAGCCCACGCCCGTCGTGCGCTGGCAGAAGAACCGCGAGGACCTGTCGCCGACCTTTGACCCCGAGTCTCGGCTGGCCGTGCTGCCCTCGGGGTCACTGCAGGTCAGCCGCGTCCAGCCGCCCGACTCGGCCACCTACCGCTGCCTGGCGGACAACCCGGGCAGCGCCCGCACCGGGACGGACGCCGAGCTGCGCGTGCTGCCAGGTGATTTGCTGATCAGATTTCTCCTAATTACCTTACAATTAGCATAACATTACCCAAAAAATCAAACAAAGAAAAAAAACACAACATGATCACAGATTAGTTGTGTCAGAAGAAAATGCTTCACCCTGTTAATTCTCTGAAAGGAAGCTCCCTTCATGTCATTTCTTCCAAAACAATTAAAAATCCCAACTTCAGCCGATGGAGTGTGTTCCAGGTGTGTTCCAGGTGTGCTGCAGGTGTGCTGCAGGTGTGCTGCAGGTGTGCTGCAGGTGTGCTCCACCTGCTGCACACCTGTTTTTACCGAAATACCCTGGTTGGAAGGGCGCCCTGGGAATTTTTGCTTAGGGTCCCAACAGACTCTAGAATCGCCTCTGATCAAGTCACAGAGTGTGTGTGTGTGTGTGTGTGTGTGTGTGTGTGTGTGTGTGTGTGTGTCCTCAGAGCCGGGGCTGAGTCGGAGTCTTCAGTTCCTGCAGCGTCCGGCGGCTGTAACGGCCCTGCTGGGAACCGACGCCGTGCTGGAATGTTCCGCCTCAGGTTTTCCGACGCCGAGCTTCCAGTGGCGGCGAGGCGACGAGCTGCTGCTCAGCCGGTCAGTGCCCGTGCTTTTATTCTGAAAGAGGGGTTCGAAAAGGGTATTGTTTTTGTTGTTATTATTATTACTGTTGTTATTTGGGAGAAATTTTCTATTCTTTTTAACCATTTGTGGTAAATACTTTCAAATGTTGAGGTAATTTTAGGGTCATTTTCTTTCCCTTCTTTCTTGTCAGTTTCTTTGGATGTAATTTTCATGTGATGCTCCAGTTTCATAATCTCTGAAACCCAGGCATTCTGCTTGTAATCTTTTGATGGTTTATTGTAATTGTTTGTAAGTTGTCATTTTCTTGTATTTTTCATTAGGCTACATTTTTAAATCAATTCTAAATCTTTCAGAAGTATTTATCTGAAGTCGAGCGCTGTAGAAGCTTCGTGGCAGAGTCACGTCTTTCTCCAGGAAGACGCTGGATTTGGTCTTTTTTGCAAGAGATCTGCAGAGGGTTGACACTGTGACAGTTGTGGCTCTCAGTGCGGCGGCTGCAGTGCGGCGGCTGCAGCGCTGCAACACGGCGGCGGCTGCAGCGCGGCGGCTGCAGGCTGACCCTCCTGTTGGCCACGGCACCTCTCTGTTTGTTTGTTGAAAGTTTGGTTTGATCAGATCAGCGAATCGGCTTTGAGCCCATTCTTCTTCTATTGCCTGTCACTGAGGCTTCTGGTTACACTGATCATGATGTCAGACTGATGATGATGATGATGATGATGATGTCATGTGCAGAGCTCCTGCATGCTCTCAGCTGCATGTCAGTCCAGTTTGGTTTGGTTTGATTATTGATTATAGATTGGGTCTCTCAGGTCTAAGAAGTACTCTCTGCTGGCCGGCAGCAACCTGCTGATCAGCTCCGTGACCGACGACGACTCGGGGAGCTACAGCTGCACGGCCAGCAACAGGAACCAGAACATCACCGCTTCCTGTCAGCTGACTGTGCTGGGTGAGCACACACACACACACACACACACACACACACACACACATGCGCACACACAATATGTGTGTACATATATTAGTATAGTATTGTATTTATTCATATATATATAGATATATGCATATATATCTCTATATATCTATCTATATAGACAGATATCTATATCTATCTATATCTATATAGATAGATATAGATATAGATAAAATCCCCCCTCGCCCCATTGTTTGGTCCTGTGGTTTCTTCAAGCTGGGTTCCTCCTGGGTTCCTCAGGGTTCTGCTCAGTATCTCAGATGTTGTTGATCTGCTGGAGTCGCTCTCCCAGTTTGAGCTCCCATCACCACCAGCAGCTCCACTGCTGCCTTCACTGGCCTCGTCTCCTCCAGCTCCTCTCTCAGCTCCTGCTGCTCTTCCAGCTCCTCGTCCTCCTTCTTCCTGATGTTGCTGTGTGTGTGTGTGTGTGTGTGTGTGTGTGTGTGTTGCTGTGGCTCGGGATCGCTGCATCTCTCCCTTCTGCTGTTTGAGGACCAGCTCCATGTCTGCTGGATCAGCCTCCAGCTGGTCCGTCTGGATCTGGACGTCCCACAGGACCTGGACGTCCCACAGGATCTGGACGTCCCACAGGCTCTGGACGTCCCACAGGACCTGGACGTCCCACAGGGTCTGGACGTCCCACAGGATCTGGACGTCCCACAGGCTCTGGACGTCCCACAGGACCTGGACGTCCCACAGGATCTGGACGTCCCACAGGACCTGGACGTCCCACAGGATCTGGACGTCCCACAGGCTCTGGACGTCCCACAGGCTCTGGACGTCCCACAGGACCTGGACGTCCCACAGGACCTGGACGTCCCACAGGATCTGGACGTCCCACAGGACCTGGACGTCCCACAGGATCTGGACGTCCCACAGGCTCTGGACGTCCCACAGGACCTGGACGTCCCACAGGGTCTGGACGTCCCACAGGATCTGGACGTCCCACAGGCTCTGGACGTCCCACAGGACCTGGACGTCCCACAGGATCTGGACGTCCCACAGGACCTGGACGTCCCACAGGATCTGGACGTCCCACAGGCTCTGGACGTCCCACAGGCTCTGGACGTCCCACAGGACCTGGACGTCCCACAGGACCTGGACGTCCCACAGGATCTGGACGTCCCACAGGACCTGGACGTCCCACAGGATCTGGACGTCCCACAGGCTCTGGACGTCCCACAGGATCCGGACGTCCCACAGGCTCTGGGCTCTGTGGTTCTCCACCAGCTTTGGAGGTGTTCTCCATGTCGGCCCTGGGACGTCCGGCTCCGGTTCTCTCCAGATGTTCCTGTTCCCTCTGCCGGCTGCTTGGTTATGGAGCTCCATGTCAGCTGGAGCTGCCAGCACGGCGCCCCCTGCTGTGCTGTGCTGTACTGTGTCGGGGGCCCCTCTGCACAGCCGGCCCCGGGGCCCCTGCCTGCTCTGGTGGAGCCCGGCCCCTGTGGATCTGCTGCTGAGGGCCGTGATCAGAGCCTCTGTGCCTTTTCCAGCCTCTGGGATGTTTCCTCCATATCAGCCACGTCTGCTGTCTGTCGCTGGTCCACACCATGCAGGGGCTGCTCCCTCCATGATGCTGCCTCCTCCTCCTCCTCTCCTCCTCCTCCTCCTCGTCCTCCTCCTCCTCCTCCTCACTGGGCTCCTGCCTGAGGGCTTCACTCAGCAGCTCCTCACTGGAGCTCATCTTCCTCACGTGTTCCTGGATCTTTGCTGTTTGATCGTGGATGGAGGCTCTGAGGCTCAGCAGGCCTCGGCCTCCAGCTGCTGACAGAGAACATACAGCTGCTGCAATGCACATAAATAATAAAAATTAAATAGCAAACAAATAAAACTAATAATTTAATAAAATCTACTTTTAATATTGTTTAGTCTTCATTAGCTAAAATAGTATTTATTTATTTCTTATTTCTTATATTTTACAATAAATGTCATTATATAAATACATTTTTACATGAATTGTAGGGTTTGAAAGTTTATTTTTTATTATATTTTTTGTTTAAATGTCATTATATCATGTTAAGGGCAACAGGTTGCAGAACAAAATGGAACTGGATCCTCAACATAATTTTGATTATTTTTAGGATTTTGATTTTAATTTATTTTGTAATTTGTTTGGTCAAAAAGTTCAAAATAAAAGCTGTGCTGCCCATGAGCTCCAGGGTGTTTCAAACTAAAAGCCCTGTGTGTTCCCTGCAGTCCCGCCTCAGTTCCTGAGCTACCCGTCCAACACGCTGGGGGCGGAGTCCAGCGACGTGGAGCTGGAGTGCTCGGTGACGGGGACCCCGCCGCCCGCCGTGCGCTGGCTGAAGAACGGCGAGGACGTCGTGCCCAGCGACTACTTCAGGATCGTGGTGAGGCTTTTATTCTGAAAGCTGTTATTCCATCCTCTCAACTACATACGTTACTACGTTTTTTCCTTCTCTTTGTCTTTTGTCTGTGTGTGTTGGTGTGTGTCGGGGGGTGAGGGGGTGTTTGGTCATTTTTGGTCATTTCAAGTTTTTTCTCAATCATTTTTAGGTAATTTTGTTGTAAATACATTTTAATTAATTTAAAATTGTTAATTTTCACCCTGTAGTTCTTTCGCTCTCAAGCCATGCTTCAGAATAAAAGCGTATGTTGGTGTGTTCGTGGTCTTTCAGGACGGTAGTAACTTACAGATTCTGGGTCTGGTGAAGTCAGACGAGGGATTTTATCAGTGTGTGGCAGAAAACACCGCCGGCAACACACAAGCCATGGCACAGCTGTTGCTACGGGAACCAGGTAGACACACACACACACACACACACACACACAACTCTTTGAAACCTGACTAAATTCATTTGATTTCCTTCAGTATTATTCAATTACCAGAAATAATAACAGTTTCTGGAAATTACAAAATTTAAAACAAAATTATGACAAATTACAAGAAAATTATAGAAATCTTAGCAAAATATATTTAAAAATTTTAATATATATACATATACACATATATATATGTGTGTGTATATGTATATACACATATATATATATATATATATGTGTATATGTATATATATTAAATATATATTATATATATATATATATATATATCAGAAAAATTGTGAATAATAGTTACAAAATCTCTAGGAAATTAAAAATAATAATAGTAAAAATAATAATAAAAATTTAAAATCAGTCAGAAATCAGAAAACTTTCACTGGAAAATCAGCCCACAAATCTGCAAGAGTAATAAATGAATAAAATAAATCATTAAGAATGAAAATTTTAAAAAAGTAAAAAATTACTGGAATATTACGTACATTTGTATTAAAAATAGAAATTAACGTAAAATACCAGAAATGGAAGAATGTGAAGACTCCTGAAAAAAGGAAAAGAAAAGAAAAGAAAAACAGAAAGAAATGAAGGAAAGTGCCCAGACGTGTTGACAGATGACATCATTTCCTGTGCAGCTGCTTCTCAGCAGCTCACCTGTGACAGGTGAGCCTTCTCAGGCCCTGTCTCTCTCTCTGCCCTGCCTGTCAAGTTCAAGTTCAAGTTCAAATTTGTTTTATTTGTCACATGCATGAATGTACAAGTACAGCAGCAGTGAAATGCAGTGGCAACAACTCCAGCACTGTGCCAGTGAAATAGATAAAAATAGAAATAAAATAGAAAGTATATATATATACACTCCTTGATACAACCTATACACAACATACAATTATGGACATTAAGTGTGCATATATAATAAATAGAAAGTAAGAAAAGGAAATAGAAAATGAATGGATGAATGGGAAAGTGAAAAGGGCACTGACCCACGTCCATTACTGAGCCGCCAGACCCCCAGAGAACAACCCGCTCCGACGGAGGGTCAGAGTTAGTGTGAAACCATGAACCATGAAACCATGAATCCATGAAACCATGAACCATGTGGCAGAACCCGACGCCCGGCACTGCGATTCAGGAGCTGCCAGACCTGATCCAGCCTCGTGGAGTCACCCCCTCCCCTCCAGGCTTTACGTGGTGCTGTCTGGTGTAGGTGTGGTGGAACAGGTGCAGTCCGCTGCAGTTGCAGTCTGTTTGTGGTGGTGGTGGGGGGGTGGGGGGGGGGGGGGGGGGGGGGGGGGGGGGGGGGGGGGGGGGGGGGGGGGGGGCACTCGGCACTTTCCTGTGATGATGTGATCTGTTATAGAGTGTTTGTTAATTAAGTGTTTAAGCTCCGTGTGGCCTGGAGGAAGCAGCTCCTTCTCAAACTCTCAGCCTCTCAGCTCTGATGGAGCCAAGCCGCTGGCCTGAGAGCAGCCACTCCAACAGCCTGTGGTTGGGATGGTGAGAGTCTCTGATGATCCCACTTCCCCTGGACCTGCACCGCCGGGTGTAGATGTCCTGGAGGCCGGGCGGTGCTGTGTGGGTGTAGATGTCCTGGAGGCTGGGCAGTGCCGTGGGGGTGTAGATGTCCTGGAGGCCGGGCGGAGCTGTGCGGGTGTAGATGTCCTGGAGGCTGGGCGGAGCTGTGCGGGTGTAGATGTCCTGGAGGCAGTGCTGTGTGGGTGTAGATGTCCTGGAGGAGGGCGGTGCTGTGCAGGTGTAGATGTCCTGGAGGCCGGGCGGTGCTGTGGGGGTGTAGATGTCCTGGAGGCCGGGCGGTGCTGTGCGGGTGTAGATGTCCTGGAGGAGGGGCGGTGCTGTGCGGGTGTAGATGTCCTGGAGGCCAGGCGGTGCTGTGCGGGTGTAGATGTCCTGGAGGAGGGGCGGTGCCGTGCGGGTGTAGATGTCCCGGAGGAGGGCGGTGCTGTGGGGGTGTAGATGTCCCGGAGGAGGGCGGTGCTGTGCGGGTGTAGATGTCCTGGAGGAGGGCGGTGCTGTGTGGGTGTAGATGTCCTGGAGGAGGGCGGTGCTGTGGGGGTGTAGATGTCCCGGAGGAGGGCGGTGCTGTGGGGGTGTAGATGTCCCGGAGGAGGGCGGTGCTGTGTGGGTGTAGATGTCCTGGAGGCGGTGCTGTGTGGGTGTAGATGTCCTGGAGGCAGTGCTGTGGGGGTGTAGATGTCCTGGAGGCAGTGCTGTGGGGGTGTAGATGTCCTGGAGGAGGGCGGTGCTGTGTGGGTGTAGATGTCCTGGAGGCAGTGCTGTGGGGGTGTAGATGTCCTGGAGGAGGGCGGTGCTGTGTGGGTGTAGATGTCCTGGAGGCTGGGCAGTGCTGTGTGGGTGTAGATGTCCTGGAGGCGGTGCTGTGGGGGTGTAGATGTTCTGGAGGCCGGGCGGTGCTGTGCGGGTGTAGATGTCCTGGAGGAGGGGCGGTGCTGTGCGGGTGTAGATGTCCTGGAGGCCGGGCGGTGCTGTGTGGGTGTAGATGTCCTGGAGGCGGTGCTGTGGGGGTGTAGATGTCCTGGAGGCCGGGCGGTGCTGTACAGGTGTAGATGTCCTGGAGGCCGGGCGGTGCTGTGGGGGTGTAGATGTCCTGGAGGCCGGGCGGTGCTGTGCGGGTGTAGATGTCCTGGAGGCCGGGCGGTGCTGTGGGGGTGTAGATGTCCTGGAGGCGGTGCTGTGGGGGTGTAGATGTCCTGGAGGCCGGGCGGTGCCGTGCGGGTGTAGATGTCCTGGAGGCCGGGCGGTGCTGTGTGGGTGTAGATGTCCTGGAGGCCGGGCGGTGCTGTGCGGGTGTAGATGTCCTGGAGGCGGTGCTGTGCGGGTGTAGATGTCCTGGAGGCCGGGCGGTGCCGTGCGGGTGTAGATGTCCTGGAGGCGGTGCTGTGTGGGTGTAGATGTCCTGGAGGCCGGGCGGTGCTGTGCGGGTGATGCGCTCAGCACATCGGATCACTCTGAGCAGGGCCTTCCTGTCCTGGGAGCTGCAGCTGCCGTACCAGGCGGTGATGCTCACAGAGAGCACAGACCCCACTGTGGCGGTGTAGAAGGTTTTCAGCAGCGTGGTGGAGATCTTAAATTTCCTCAGCCGCCTGAGGTGGTACAGACGCTGCCGAGCCTTCTTCACCAGGGTGGAGGTGTGTGTGGTCCAAGTCAGGTCTTCAGAGATGTGAACCCAGAGGTACCTGTAGCTGCTCACTCTCTCCACCGGGGTCCCGTAGATCCTGAGTGGCGCATAGTGGATCCTCTGCCTCTCTCACCTGAAGTCGACCACCACCTCCTTGGTCTTGGTGACATTCAGGTCCAGGTTGTTGTCCTTACACCATGAAGACAGCAGCTCCACCTCCTCCAGGAGGCCGTCTTGTTGTTATTAGAGATCAGGCCTGCCACCACTGTGTCATCAGTGAATTTCACAGTGATGTTGGATCGGTGTGGCTGTGCAGTCATGGTGGACAGGGAGAGCAGAGGGCTCAGCCTCAGTGTGGAGGTACAGGAGCTGCAGGTGTGGAACCTCCACCACCTGTGGTCTGAACCCAGGAGCAGAGTGAGGGACTCAACCCCAGAACCCTGAGCTCGGTGACCAGTCTGTCCTGTCTCTCTCTCTGCCTGTCCTGTCTCTCTCTCTCTCTCTCTGCCTGCCCTGTCTCTCTCTCTCTCTCTCTGCCTGTCCTGTCTCTCTCTCTCTCTCTCTGCCTGTCCCGTCTCTCTCTCTCTCTCTCTGCCTGTCCCGTCTCTCTCTCTCTCTCTCTGCCTGTCCCGTCTCTCTCTCTCTCTCTCTGCCTGTCCCGTCTCTCTCTCTCTCTCTCTGCCTGTCCCGTCTCTCTCTCTTCTTTTTGTTTCTATTTCTTCTGTCTCTCTCTCTCTCTCTCTCTCTCTCTCTCTCTCTGCCTGTCCCGTCTCTCTCTCTCTCTCTCTGCCTGTCCCGTCTCTCTCTCTCTCTCTCTGCCTGTCCCGTCTCTCTCTCTCTCTCTCTGCCTGTCCCGTCTCTCTCTCTCTCTCTGCCTGTCCCGTCTCTCTCTCTCTCTGTGCCTGTCCCGTCTCTCTCTCTCTCTCTCTCTGTCTGTCCCGTCTCTCTCTCTTCTTTTTGTTTCTATTTCTTCTGTCTCTCTCTGTCACTGCTCAGTGTAGCTGCTCCCACTAGTCACTGTGGCACAGA
The DNA here is from genome assembly GCF_902150065.1 of Myripristis murdjan. Taxonomy (NCBI): domain Eukaryota; kingdom Metazoa; phylum Chordata; class Actinopteri; order Holocentriformes; family Holocentridae; genus Myripristis; species Myripristis murdjan. The sequence goes on along the minus strand of NC_043991.1, from coordinate 256,661 downwards.
TGGTCACACACACACACACACACACACACACACACACACACACAATTAAGAAGGTCAGGTGGTTGCTGTTACCGCTTGGTTACTGTCGCCGCGGGAACCAGGCAGGCATCCCAGCAGGCTCTCACTGGCCAATCAGACGTTCCCATGAGAAATCACCATGTCACACACACACACACACACACACACACACACACACACAGGTGCATGGCCTGTGCTTTTATTTTGAATGACTGTGGCTTTTGTCTAAAAATAAATAAACAAGTAAATTTAAGAGATTTAAGAGATAAAAATATAAAGAATTTCTGTAATGACAAATATTTTAAAACTGTTTGGGAAAAATGATTTGAAGTGCAGGTATCAGATACAATACTTTAATTTTGAAGGTCTGTCTGGTCTATAGATATTTACTTTTTTCTTCCTCTTATAGGCCACGCAGAGGCTTTTCTTTTTCTGATATTGTTTTGGTTTAGATCCATCATCTGTCTGTCTGTCTGTCTGTCTGTCTGTCTGTCTCTCTCTCTCTCTCTCTCTCTCTCTCTCTCTCTCTCTCTCTCTCTCTCTCTCAGAGCTCTAGCGCCACCTGCAGGCCCAGTGGGGGGTTACTTTACTTTCAGTTTAATTGTTCATTGTTAATTGAAACTTTTGTATAATTTCTTGTTTGTTTTTTGCTATATTTGTTTTCTAATTTTTAGGTCATTTTCTTGTACGTTTTTACTCATCAACTTTATTCTCATATTTTTAAATGAATCAATGACATTTTTCAGGTTTCAAAGGGTTAAAAATATTTTAAATAGTATATGTAATAATAAATGAATGAATAAATAAATAAATGTATCAATAAATAAATAAATTACCCACATATAAAAATGGAACCAATCAGATATTGGCCGTGACCGATTTGTATTCCACACACACACTCACACACACACACACACACACACACACACTCACACTCACACACACACACACACACACACACACACACACACACACACACTCACACACACACACACACACACACACACACACAGTCTACCCCCACTCTTGTCTGTCTCTGTCTGTTGCCATGACAACAGCAGTCCTCTCTTCTCCCATCCTCCACCGTCCCGATTCATGAAACACTCGATTAGGCCGAGGTGTGTGTGTGTGTGTGTGTGTGTGTGTGTGTGTGTGTGTGTGTGTGTGTGTGTGTGTGTGTGTGTGTGTGTGTGTGAGTGTGTGTGTCTTTGACAGCTGGGGATCAATATCCACTCACTGGAACCAAAACACAAAATCTCTGCTTTCTTCTCTAAAAAATATGGTTTTAAAACACAAACATTTAACAATTTAAAAATTACTCTCTATATAAAATGTACTATACAATATATCATATGTAGTGTAATATATAAAACATAATATGTAATAAGGTGTAATTATACATAGTATTTAATGAAATTGAAATAAAATACCAAATTAAAAAATCTTTCAAAAAAAAACCCAAACGTTTTTAATATAAAAATATTATAAAATATAACAAATACAATGAAATAAAAATGATAATAAAAACAAAAGCAATATAAGAAATGTTAAATATACAACAATGTAAAATATATTAAAACGTAATATTAAATAAATAATATTGATGATGTTATTAACCTTATCCTTAAGATAAATCACAATAAAGAATGTTGCAGAAATGACTCGAAATCGTAACCAGACAAAAGTATATTTTGTCGGAATATATAAACCTATAAATAACTAAATAAGAAAATAAACACTTGTGACAATAAACCACTGATTTCCATTTTAAAAAAAATACACGTTTAAAAGAATTAATAATAAATAATAAAATCATAAAAAAAGAAAGTAAAAAAATCAAAGCGCAAAGAAAGTCAATAATTAACAACTGTAATATTTATTAGAATATCTATAACATGTATATTTATATCAATGTAAAAAAAAAAATCCCCATTTAAAAAGCAACGTGGACAGCTGTGAGGAAAAGGTAAGAAATTCACAGATTAGCAATAACTGAATGGCACAGCAGTCAAATAAAATAAAAAGATGAGAATACTGGCACAAAACTGTAAACAAATACAAAGACAGTTTTTATAATTATTAATAATTAATAAATAATTTTGCATTTTATTTTAGTGAGCATATTACCATGAAATGATCCAAAATAAAAAAATAAAAAATAGAATAAAATAATAAAAAATAATAAAAATGACAAGAAACTTACCACAAACCTCCTGGAGAAAAGCAGCAGAAATGACCTAAAGCACTGAGAAATGTAAACACTGTAAAAATTAATAAGGAGAATTTGTAAAAAAAAAAACAAAAAAACAAAAAAAAAAACATAAATATATTACATGGACATTAACATGAAATTACAAAGATTTTTAAATAGAAAGAACCCCCACCATGAAAAACATAAAATTGCACGTCAAAATAAAATCCAGGTGTTTTTTTCCCAGTGACGGGTCTCTTATTTTGAAATCAAATCTCTTCAAATGTCACTTTTTCTTTTTTCTTGTCTGTGATCTTCTTCTTCTTCTTCCTTCCTTCTTCCTTCTTTCCTTTCCCTCCTTCGTCTCCTCTCTGCCCTTCATCTCTTTCTTCTTCTCCTTCCTTCCGTCTTTTTCCTTTTTTCTTGGCTTCTTTTGTCTTTTTCTTCGTCCCATCTTCTCTTTCCTCCTTCCTGTCTTTCCTTGTCCTCCCTCCCTCCCTCCCTCCCTCCCTTCCTTCCTTCCTTCCTTCTTTCTTTCTGTCCTTTTCTTCTTCCTTTCCTTCCTTTTTCCTTTTCTTCCTTCTTCCTTTCCTTCCTCATTTTTCATTTTTTTGGGCATTCCCTCGTCCTCCTCCCCTCTTTTTGCTCCTCCCCCGTTTTTAACAGAGGCCCCTCCCCCTCAGTCTAGCCCCTCCCCCTCCTCCCCTCCTTTGACTCACTCCTCGTCCTCCTCTCCCCCCCCCAGCGGCCCCCAGGCCGGGTGTGGCCCTGCCCTCGGCCCCCCGGGACCCGGCCCCGGTGCTGGTGTCCAGCCGCTCGGTGCGGCTGGGCTGGCGCCCCCCGCTGGAGCCCGCCGGCGCCGTGCGGGCCTACGGGGTTTACTACGCACAGGACGGCGTCCACAGGTGAGACACACACCTGTTTCAGTTTGACTGGCACACGAGCTTTTACACGGTGAAAAAGTTCCACACGTCCTGTCTGTGCAGCTGACACACACACACACACACACACACACGTCACCTGTCTGTATGCTCACACACACACACACACACACACTCACGCGCACACACACATGTCACCTGTCTGTATGCTCACACACACACACACACACACACTCACGCGCACACACACACACACATACACACGTCACCTGTCTGTATGCTCACACACACACACACACACACACTCACGCGCACACACACACACACATACACACGTCACCTGTCTGTATGCTCACACACACACACACACACACACACACACACTCACGCGCACACACACACATACACACGTCACCTGTCTGTATGCTCACACACACACACACACACACACACACACACACTCACGCGCACACACACACACACACACATACACACGTCACCTGTCTGTATGCTCACACACACACACACACACACACACACACACACTCACGCGCACACACACACACACACACACACACACACACACACACACTCACGCGCACACACACACACACACACACACACACACACACACAGACCCCTCAGTCTGCATGTTTTGACAAATAAAGTTCAGTGTTGAATGGAAGCCGATCACATCTTTCAAATCAAATGATTTATTGAACCCACACACAGCAGGGAGCAGGGGGCGGGGCTTCTCCTCCTCCCTCCTCCTCCTCCTCCTCCTCCTCTTCCTCTTCCTCCTCCTCCTCCCTCCTCCTCCTCCTCCTCCTCCTCCTCCTCCTCCTCAGTGGGAGCTCAGCTTCAGGCTGCAGAGTTGCAGCTGCAGTTTGTGAGAAACTCCTGGATGGAAACCAGATTCTCCAGATGTTTTGTGTCTGAGCTCACTGGTTATACTGAGCTTCCCAGAATGCACTGCGTCTCTTCAGCCCGTGCAGTGGCAGGCGGTTGTGACGGCGAGCGGCGGCGGCGGCGTACAGATGTGTGGTCTCTCAGCGCTGCATCACAGCTGTGATGCTGTGACCTGAAGCTGCTCACATCACATCAACATCCTGGCTGCAGCGACACTGCAGAGGATCCTGCCTTCAAAATAAAAGCACTACTCTGGGTTATAATGTATTCAACAACTCAGTTGTGAATAAAGCTTTTATTTTGTAGACAACAGGAAGTGTGCTTATTTTGTACTGTGGCTAGCTTGACAGTAGTTTGGCATCATCAGAGCAAATTTCCAAACAGGCGTTATTTGGATAAATTGATCACATATTGCTAATCGATATGCCTTTGTGATTTTTTAACTTATTAAAGTGACACACTAACAAAGTTAGCATGAAAAGTACAGCAGCTTTTAGAGGCTGGTTTAAAGTCCTGATGTCGTGCCAGTCGGTGTGAAATGCATTCTGGGAAATGTGTCAGTACACCTCAGAGTGATCAGGCTGGTGGCAGCTGGAGGAGGAGGACATTCACAACCCTAACCCCTAACCTGACCCCTAACCTGACCCCTAACCCCTAACCTGACCCCTAACCCCTAACCCCTAACCCCTAACCCCTAACCTGACCCCTAACCCCTAACCCTAACCCCTAACCCTAACCCCTAACCTGACCCCTAACCCTAACCTGACCCCTAACCCCTAACCCCTAACCTGACCCCTAACCCCTAACCCTAACCCCTAACTCCTAACCCCTAACCATAACCCCTAACCCCTAACCCCTAACCCCTAACCCCTAACCTGACCCCTAACCCCTAACGCTAACCCCTAACCCCTAACCCTAACCCCTAACCTGACCCCTAACCCCTAACCCTAACCCCTAACCCCTAACCCCTAACCCTAACCCCTAACCCCTAACCCCTAACCCTAACCCCTAACCCCTAACCCCTAACCCTAACCCCTAACCCCTAACCCCTAACCCCTAACCTGACCCCTAACCCCTAACGCTAACCCCTAACCCCTAACCCTAACCCCTAACCTGACCCCTAACCCCTAACCCTAACCCCTAACCCCTAACCCCTAACCCTAACCCCTAACCCCTAACCCCTAACCCCTAACCCTAACCCCTCACCCCTCACCCTAACCCCTCCCCGGCTGCTTTTCATGATTAGAGCAAATAAAAGCCTGATAACTGAAGTTTAATAAACATCAGTTTCCACGACACGGATCAACTCATAAATAAAATACAAATTCTAATACATTTTCTTTGCCTTTTGCTCCGTCCTCGCGGCTCGGAGCGGGTGGAGGCGGTCCCCAGCGCCCCCCGGTGGTGGGACTGGGAGGAGACCCCCGGACACACGTATCCCAGCTGGCCTGGGGACTCCTGGGGGCCCGGGGTCTGTCCCGGGGTCTGTCCCGGGGTCTGTCCCGGGGTCTGTCCCGGGGTCTGTCCCGGGGTCTGTCCCGGGGTCTGTCCCGGGGTCTCCTCCCAGCAGGTGGATGTGGGCGGGGCAAAGGAACAAACAGCACGACCTGTCCTGGTTACGGAGCAGAAGTGACTGATGGACGCAAATATTAACATTCAAAACATTCAAATATTTAAAAAAAAAAATCTTTTCAGAAGTAAGAGAGAGTCAAAGAAAACAAAATGTAAAGCCAAAGTTCAAAGTCAGTGAACGGTAAACCAGCCTGTTGCAGCTCGTCATGATGTTGCTGCTATGTTTTGTTTTTTCCCGCTCAGGGAGCGGTCAGTGAACGTGTCGGAGCCGGAGGTCCAGGACCCGCTGGAGGTCACGGTGTCCAACCTGAAGCCCGACCAGACGTACCGCTTCCGCATCGTCGCCTACAACGACGCCGGGCCCGGAGAGAGCTCACCTGTCCTGACAGTCACCACCCAGCCCGACCGTGAGTCACACACACACACACACACACACACACACACACACACACACACACACACACACACACACACACACATCATCTCAGTGTAATAAGTGATGGTGTGTTGTCCTGTAACAGACGACGTCGATGCAGAATTCATTTTCAATTTATGAATTAGCTGAACTAAAGCTTCTAAATAAATTATGTTACATGAATGAAGGCTGTATTTTTTTCCTACCTGTTACCTGTTGTGTGTGTGTGTGTGTGTGTGTGTGTGTGACTTCACATGGAATTTTATAATAAATATATGACTGTACTGCATTGTCTTTGCAAGAGTGCATATCTCATGATGTCAATCATGTAGATTCCTCACTTAGTTTGTACTAAGTGAGGAGTTTGTCTGTTCTAAGGTTTTACTGAAAAATATGATGTTTCCATTGTTTCTGTCTTATATTTGTGTCTCAGATGTGATATTTTGAACCATTCAATTTGGTTCCAATGGGTAATCACTAGTTTTATGGAAAAAAAAAAATCAGATATAATTTTTAATCTTTGTCTTTTTTGCCCCTGGTTGAATGTGCCCCTCTGACAAACCGCTGGCCCCAGCCAGGCCCCTCAGTAAAACTGGTCTAGAACCACCACTGTTCACCAAACGAAACCATGAACCAGAAGCAGAACAACATCCTGAGGCTCTCTGACCTGGGCGGGTTCTCAGCAGCTGCCACTGAACCACAGGGTTCCACGATCTAACGGGTTTACAGGGTTCCACGTTCTAACGGGCTTACAGGGTTCCACGTTCTAACGGGCTTACAGGGTTCCACGTTCTAACGGGCTTACAGGGTTCCACGTTCTAACGGGCTTACAGGGTTCCACGATCTAACGGGCTTACATTGTTCCATGATCGAACGGGCTTACAGGGTTCCACGTTTTGATGGGTTTATAGCGTTCCACGTTCTGATGAGATCAGACTGGAACACAGTTTTGTGTCTCGCTGACAGGACAGTTCTGTCTCTGTGATCTGATTTTATTTCTTGTGTTGATCTAATGTTTTGGCTCTGAGCTGTCAGAGGTGGAGCTGCTGCACCAAACCTCTGACTCACTTTGTCTTTATTTGTTGTTTGTTTGTTTGTTTACAGTTGTTGGGTCAGTAGATGTTTGTGTTTTCCTGTTTTGAAGTGAATGTCAGCTTTGACATGAGCGTGTTGTCCCCCCTGCAGTGCAGGTCCCGGGGCCGGTGCAGGCTCTCCGGGCCGAGCCGCTGTCCCCCACCTCCGTCCAGGTGAGCTGGGAGCCGCCGCTGCAGCCCAACGGGCCCGTCCTGGGATACCGGCTGCTGTGGAGCGAGCGCCCGTCCGGCAAAGAGCAGGTCAGTGTCCCCGCCCCCTGTCCCACAGGTCAGTGTCCCACAGGTCAGTGTCCCACAGGTCAGTGTCCCACAGGTCAGTGTCCCCGCCCCCTGTCCCACAGGTCAGTGTCCCACAGGTCAGTGTCCCCGCCCCCTGTCCCACAGGTCAGTGGCCCCGCCCCCTGTCCCTCAGGTCAGTGGCCCCGCCCCCTGCCCCGACAAAAAGCTGTTGTATGAACCAGCAAACAACCACCAGGTCATTTATTTATTAGCTTATTATTTATTTTTTATAATTATTCTCATTCCTTTCTGTCTTTCTTGACCAGATTCAACATGTTTTATTGTCTCTTGGGTTATGAAAGTAGAATCACTCAAGGCAGCAAAATATTTCTATTCAGTGTCCTGTAAGCATTCAGACCAGTGTGTGTGTGTGTGTGTGTGTGTGTGTGTGTGTGCAGAGTGTGGAGGTGAACGGTCTGAGCTACAAGATGGAGGGACTGAATAAATTCATGGAGTTTGGCGTTCGGGTTTCAGCGCTCAACCGCCACGGGGTGGGCATCGCCACGGAGACAGTCAGCGTGACGACGCTGTCTGATGGTAACGCTCCACAACTCGTTACTGTCACTTCATCTGGCCAATAACATCACAGGACTTTTATTTTGAAAGTTATTTCACCCTGAATATATTTGTTGTTTTATTTTGGGGGAAATTTTCTTGTGTTTTTTTTTTCTTACAAATTTTATTGTTAATTACATGGTAATTATGGTAATTTATTTTAAATGTATAATAACAATGATTAGTAGAAGCAGTAGTAGAACAATTTTTTTAATTTTTAATTTTTTAATTTTTTAAAATTTAATTTTTTAAAATTTAATTTACATTTTTTCAAATGTTTTTTTCCTACATGTCTTATTTTTGTCATTTGTTTTATTTAGATTGAGATTTAGATTGAGATTTATTGTGCCCTAGGGGAAATTCCTTTTCACAACACTGTACATATATACACAACAGCAATACAATACATATATACACGACAGCAATACAATACATATATACACGACAGCAATACAATACATATATACACAACAGCAATACAATACATATACACGACAGCAATACAATACATATATACACGACAGCAATACAATACATATATACACGACAGCAATACAATACATATATACACAACAGCAATACAATACATATATACACGACAGCAATACAATACATATATACACGACAGCAATACAATACATATATACACAACAGCAATACAATACATATATACACGACAGCAGTGCATCACACTGAGACAGCAGCATCCCATCACCACATCACTCCTCACAGTAACACAGGACAGGCTCTCAGCGTGGTCGGCTGGTCAAGGCAGCAGTGGCTGCAGGGATCAGGCTTTTTCCAAAATTACAATGAATTCATTCATTGCATTCATTGTAATTTTGTAGTGATTTTATATTTTTTTTTATTTTATTTTACTTAAATATTTGTCATTTGCGATTTGTGATTTTACTAATTTCTTGGCCATTTTTGGTTATTTTTGCTAGTTTCCAGATGATTCTCTTGTATTTTTATTTTTTTATACTAATTGTGTTCTTATTTTCTTAATTCTTATTTTTCTTTTCATTTTCCATTTTTTTTTGTAGACATCCAACGTCTGACTAGTTTTGTCTAATTTTCTGTGAATGTCTTAAAAGTTATTGAGACTTTTTGCTAATAATCTCGTGAGCATGTTTTTAAGGTGAAACATGAAAACATGTCGCTCTCTCTGCTGTCAGTCCCCAGCGCCGCTCCTCAGAACATCAGCCTGGAGGTCGTCCTGTCCCGGGTGAGTCTCACACCCTGTCTGTCTGTCTGTCTGTCTGTCTCTGTCTGTCTGTCTGTCTGTCTGTCTGTCTGTCTGTCTAACTGTCTGCCTGTCTGTCTGTCTGTCTGTCTGTCTGTCTGTCTAACTGTCTGTCTGTCTGTCTGTCTGTGTGTCTGCCTGCCTGTCTGTGTGTCTGTCTGTCTGTCTGCCTGCCTGCCTGTCTGTCTGCTGGGTGGGGTTAGTCAGGTGGGCGGGGCTTCAGGCTGTAGTCGTACTAGCAGCTTGTGTTATAGAGACAGACATGACCGGCCCGTCTTACTCAGAGGACACACACACACCCACACACACACCCACACACACACCCACACACACACACACACACACACACACACACACACACACACACACACACACACACACACACTGTGATTGCAGCTCTCACCTAGAGGACATGAACAAACAGTCCCAGATTGAATTCAGGGAGGGGGTGTTTACTCACCTGGCCCCGTGTGTGTGTGTGTGTGTGTGTGTGTGTGTGTGTGTGTGTGTGTGTGTGTGTGTGTGTTCTGTATGCAGTTCAGCTCCTCATTCAGAAACAACAGAAACATCCAATGAATTCTTTTCAGTTTAAAGTCAAAGTCAAAGTCTGATAGATAAATAAACGACAAACAAACAAACAAACAGACAAATAAATAAATAATAATTAAATAAATCAGCTGATTACCATCAAAACCATACAAAAAAATAATTACCTAAATATTTTAAATAAATAATCAGCTAATTAAATATGTGATAATGAATGGATGCATAGATCAAAGATAATATTGTGGCTGTGCCTGCAGGGGGCGCCAGAGGCAGCGTGCTGATTTGATGAGTCAGCAGGACGTCGGTCAACCTGCTGGCTCTCAAACAGTTAAACACCCAGCCGGCGTCACCATGGCAACCGCAGTCGAATTGATTAACATTTAGCAGCACCTGTTCCCCACACGCACCACATCATCCTAATTGACTACAGTAACACGTGCACTGTGTGTGTGTGTGTGCGTGTGTGTGTGTGCGTGTGTGTGTGTGTGTGTGAGTGTGTGTGTGTGTGTGTGTGTGTGTGTGTGTGAGTGTGTGTGTGTGTGTGTGTGTGTGTGTGTGTGTGTGTGAGGGCTCAGAGGTTAATGATGACATTATGACAGATTCATTCTTTAATTAAATTATTTCTCACTCATGGCACATTTCCTGTCATTGTTGTTATTGTTATTGTTGTTGTTGCTGTTGCTGTTGTTGTTGTGGTTGTTGTTGTTGTTGTTGTGGATGTTGTTGTTGTTGTTGTTGTTGCTGTTGTTGTTGTTATTGTTATTGTTGTTGTTGCTGTTGCTGTTGTTGTTGTGGTTGTTGTTGTTGTTGTTGTGGATGTTGTTGTTGTTGTTGTTGTTGCTGTTGTTGTTGTTGTTGTTGTTGTTGTTGTGGATGTTGTTGTTGTTGTTGTTGTCGTCGCTGTGATTCATATTATTTTGTATATCTATATTTTTTTATGAGAATCTGACCTTTCCAACAAAAACACAACTGTGTGTAAGTTAAATCAGCAGTGTGTGTTCTGTGTCGCAGCACACACACACACACACACACACACACACACACACGCATGTGCGCATGTGCGCGCGCGTGTGTGTGTGTGTGTGCGCGTGTGTGTGTGTGTGATGCTCCGCCCCCTTCCATAACAACACATTTCTATTCTATTCTATTTCTGTGTGTGTGTGTGTGTGTGTGTGTGTGTGTGTGTGTGTATGTTTGAGCGTGTTGCATGAATTTTAATTGCTTCATTTGCATGTTAACAAGCTACCTCTGACATCCACACACACACACACACACACACACACACACACACCAGATGTTTCACCAGCCTCCAGTGTGCTCTGCATAACTAAGCAGCTGGCATCAAGTATCCTGTGTGTGTGTGTGTGTGTGTTTGTGTGTGTGTGTGTGTGTGTGTGTGTGTGTGTTTGCGCACACTGGTGGTTGAGTTTGAATCCCAGGACCCTGTGGACAGTGTAGCTTTTATTTTGAAAGGTTTGGTTTCCTTGTTCTTGATTTTAAAGAGAGGTTATTGTTTTTAGTTTTTTCTCTAAATTCTTTTGGTAGTTTTTTTCAGGGCACAGCAGGTGGGGGGGGGGGGGGGGGGGGGGGGGTCACGGGAGGGGGGTCAGGGTTGGGGGGGTCTGAAACTGACGTCTGCCAGTTTTTTAGCTGAAATTCCAACATTTTCAGAATCTTTCCTCCAGTGAAAATTTTGTATTTTGGAGAGTTGCTCAGTTCAGCGAGACGCTTCCACACGTCCAGGATCTGTGTTCGTCCCCGAGGCGTCACATCATCACATCTGCACAAGTTTCCTCAGTTTTACATCTCAAATTCAGGATTTGTTCAAAAATTTCAAATTAAGTGGATTTTCCATAAATTAGTAAAAATATATCTGCAATCCATAGGATGTGTTTGACTGATGTTCTTGTGGGAATAATGTGTGAACGCTGAGACTCTGAGACGAAGCTGCTGAAGGTCAAACAGACATGAATCTGCAGGCGTCAGGCGGACGTGTTGGATCAGGTTGATCAAAGAGATGGAAGTATCATCTGTTTGTGTGCAAAAAGGGTAAATAATTAAAAAAAAAAAAAAAAAAAGAACTGACATGAATTTTGTTCATGGGATGAAATACTGCCTTCCAAAATAAAAGCCCTGTGGCCCAAAGGTTCCTGAGTTCCTGTATTTCTTTTGAATTAATTGTCATTTTTTTAAAAATTGTTTCAGAGCATCAAGGTGTCATGGCAACCGCCGCCTCGCAGCGCACAGAACGGCGTCATCACCGCCTACAAGATCAAATACAGGAAGACTGGTCGCCGTGGAGACCAGGAAGCCATCGAACCCAACAACTTCTGGTACCTGTTCACAGGTACGTTCCTGTTTATTAACCCTCTGTGTTTCTCTTTCATCTCTGCATGTTGCAATATTTTGCAAGACTTAATAAAAAAGCTGTGAGGTGTTAGCTGCATGTTAGCTGTTAGCTGTTCGCTGTTAGCTGTTAGCTAGCTGTTCGCTGTAAACAGAACAGAGGCAGAATGGAAAGCTAATCAGCTGCTAGCTTGATGTTACATTGCAGAAAAGGTGACGTTACAAGGCTCTCGACCAATCAGATTGCTTGAGCAGCTCCTGGTGGTTGTTGTTGAAAACTGACTGCTAACGAGCCTCACATGACCTCTGACCCCGCCCACCTCGCAGACAAACTGCGGTTCTGAAATACTCTTCCATAGTTCTATGAGGAACTCCCAGCTACTGAAGAACCACCATGGCTCTTTCCTTGAAAAGGGTTCCACACTGAACCAACTGGCTCCACCAAGAACTGTTTTCAAAAAGGTTCTTTGAAGAACCAGTTCAGCATCACAGAACTCTTCTGACGGGTTTCTGAAGAACCAGCCAAAGAAATAGTTCTTTAAAGAAATAGTTCTTTAGCAAACTGTAGTCTGAAAGGTTCTTTGTGGAACCAGAGTTGGTTCTCCTCCAGCTCCACTATGAAGAACTTCTCAGTTCCAGTTGGCACCTTCGTTTTTCCTGAAAGAAATCAGAATTATCTTTTTCCATGTTCCATGAAGAACTTTTTATGGCTCTTTGAGGCACCTTTCAACTGTTTAAATAAATGGTTCTTTAAGGCCCGGTGGTCTGACAGGTTCTTTGTGGGACCAGAAAACGTTCTACCATGACTTCCTGTTTTCAGCTGCAGTTGGCTCCTCCCGGTTTCTGTGTATAACTTCAATCCACTGAACAAATTAAAGGGACATGAGAACCATCAAACTGAGGGGAACCACGAGGAGAACGGGTTCCTGCTTGTTTGGTAAAGTTTGGTTGTGACGGTGACGGAGCGACCTGCCAGATCTGTCGCAGGGTCAAGGCCACGTGCAAATCATCTGCTGCTGATTAAGTTATTTCAAAACAATCAGCAGCTACTTAGCGGCTGTCAGCTGCGTTCTTGTTAATAAAGTTCTTGACTAAGGTTCCACGGGCTGCCAGGTGCGCCGGCCGGTTCTCACAGTTCTCTGTTTCATTCTCAAGAGTGATTTCCTGCCCATGCTGTGCCCTGAACGCTGCAGCTGTTGCCATGACAACGGCAACCAACCGTAAACACTTTGATCTGATGTGAGACAAAAGACCCGCGCTGGTTCTACCCGGTTCTGTTTCTGTGGTTCTTCTGCAGAACAACCCCCCCTCCCCTTCCTGACCTCAGATGATCTCAGCTTCCTGAGCAGATATTGTTGCTGCTGGCATTTCTTCAGAAGTTCCTCTGTGTTGGAGGAAAATTTCAGCAAAGTATTGCACTCCTCTGCAGCCTCCACCGGCCTCCCCTGGATGGAGGTGGTGGCCGCCTCCGCTCGGTGTCTCTGCTTGTTGCAGGTCACCATCGTCTCCTGGGTTTGTTGTAGGCAGGAGCTCTCAGGCCTCAGACTCGTGCAGAGCTGAGCCTTGATGCTGTGTGGGGGCCGGCAGCAGAGGGTTAGGGGTGCGTGGTTTGGCCTGGTGGCCCTGCGGTCGGTGGTGTTCAGGATGTAGAGAAGGGGAGAGAGAACACAGCTTTGTGAGGTGGACAGGATGTCTGTGTCCCTCTGTGACCTGCTGGTGAGAAACTCTGTGCTCCACAAGGTGAGCTGATGATCCAGGTGAAAGCAGGTGATGAGTTTCTCCACTAGGATGTGTGGCTGCAGAGGAGATATCTGCAAACAAGAGCCTGGCTGTGATGTTGGGGGTTTCCAGATGTTTGTGGATGGTATCCAAAATGAAGATTTTTGCATCTTCAACCCCTCTGCTGGCCAGACTGGACTGGATCCATCAGTGCGTCTGTTACCTTGGTGATGTAATTTTTTTATGGCTCTCTCCATAACCTTCATCACCAGGGAAGTGAGAGCCACAGGCCTGAAGTCGTCCAGGACCTTGGTGGTGCCTTTCTTCAGTATGGGAGTTACTGTGGAGTGTCTTCACATCTGGGGGGCTGTGCTGCACTGATGGAACTCTGAAAAGGTTCTTGAATGCCCCCCCGAGCCGCTGGCTGAGGGTCTGCCCTCAGAGAACCCTAACCCTAACCCTAACTTCTTGTTTAGGGCCCTCACCACCTCCTCTGTGTTCATGTTCATGATGAGGGCCGAGTCACCGGGTTCCAGTGTGGGGAAAGCTGACTGGAGTTGGGTTCTGCTGTCTTTCTCAAATCCGGTGAAAAAGGAGTTGAGGTCATTGGGGGGTGAAGTCCAGCTGCCGCCTGCAGCCTGGATGGGTTTGCGGCTGGTGGAAATGATGTTTACTGCCACGTTCTTGAGACTGTCAGCCTCAGAGCCAGAGAGGAAAATCCTCTTTTTCTTGTTGAGAATTTCTTTGGTTGCCTGGGGTTTACTGGGGAAGAGTGTGACTGATTAGGGCTGATAGATATCGTCCACACAGAAGGAGGTGCGTGATGTCCACCTGCCCTAACCCTGACCCTGTTACTGGGACAGGACGGGAGGGCGTCCCATCCTTGCAGCTTCTCAGTGCTGTCAGCTGTCTGCTGCTGGATGTTTCTAGTGATTTCCTCTGGCCTCTTCACCTCAGGCTGGAGGCTGGAGCAAGAAAGATACGATTGAAAAATTAAAGTACATAATCATAAGATTATCACAAACTAATGAAAAAACAACATGTTATAAGTAAATCACCATTAAAAAGCAGTTACTGAAAATAAAATTGTAGAACTTCTTAAAAGGTTAAAGAAGGCATTAGAGAAGAAGCCCCGCCCCCAGGCCTCCGGAGGTCAGAGGTCACGGTGAGGTCAGAGGTCACAGCTGCTGTCTGTGTCTGCAGGTCTGGATAAAGGCAGTCAGTACAGCTTCCAGGTGGCGGCCATGACGGCCAACGGGACGGGGCCGGCCAGTGATTGGTTCACCGCCGAGACGCCGGAGAACGACCTGGACGGTAAGACCAGGAGCCGAGGATTGTGGGAAATGAAACCCCTTTACTGATGCCAAAGTATTACCCTTCATCTTTTCTCTTTTTCTCTTATTCTTTTTTCCATTTTTCTTTGCCCTTTTCCTCTCTTTCCTCCCTTCCTCTCCTCTGCTGTCCTTTCTTCTCATTTCCTCTCCTTTTCTTTTCTGTCCTTTCCTTTC
>NC_043991.1:235000-240000 GCF_902150065.1 Myripristis murdjan | reverse complement strand
TTACTCTCCCTCTCTCTCTCTCTCTCTCTCTCTCTCTCTCTCTCTCTCTCTCTCTCTCTCTCTCTCTCTCTCTCTCTCTTCCAGTTGAACATCCTGACAAGATGGCCAATGATCAAGGTAGGTGTGTGTGTGTGTGTGTGTGTGTCTGTGTGTGTCTGTGTGTGTGTGTGTGTGTGTGTGTGTGTGTGTGTGTGTGTGTGTGTGCAGATTGTTCAGTGGCTCAGAATCTTCTGGAAAAGCAGCTGCTGTTTTTATTTTCCAGGTCGAGGAGGAGACCCCGCCCACTGGCCCTCTGACACCACCTTGATTGACAGGAGCAGCATCAATGGTAACACACACATACACACACACACACACACAGACACACACACACACACGCACACACACACACACACACACGGACTTTTACAAAATTCATTTCATGACTTTATTTTGAAGCAGCTTTGCACTTCCTGTGTTGCAGAGTCTCCTATTGGTCAGATGCGGCCGCCTCACGGCAGCGCCACGCCTCAGAAGAACAGCAACCTGCTGGTGGTCATCGTGGTGTCGGTGGGCGGAGTCACGGTGGTGGTGGTGCTCGTGGTGGCTCTGATCTGCACGCGCCGCTCGTCCGCCCAGCAGAGGAAGTACGAGCCAATCAGCCTTTAATGACTGTCTGAGCCTTTTTCTGTCTCTTTCAGTCACATTCTTCTGGGTTTTCTCTCATTTCATGCAGATTTTCTGGTCACTTTCTTCAACCTTTCAACTACTTTTTGTAAATGTTCGTCTCTTTATATATAAATATATATATATATATATATATATATATATATATATATATATATTTTTTTTTTTTTTTTTTTTTTTTTTTTATTTTCACGATATCATGTTTTCAATTAAATCAAGACAGTTGGCTTCTCTGAGTCAGTCCAAATCTAACCGAACCCCTGAAACCCTGAAATAATCAAAATGCCATCATAATGCCGTCGTGTCCCCTCAGACCTGCCTTGCTCAGAGGTCCTGCTGCAGGTTCTCATGAATGATTTCCTGTCTGCTAAAGTTCTGGTAATTTTTTACCAGTTAGTTTTGGTGGTTTTCCGGTGTCTTCTGCTCTCGTTTTGTGATTTGAATTTGATCATGTGATTTTGGTGGCAGCCTCACAGCCGTCATGACGAGGGCGAGCTCGTTCGACTTCAAGGTCCTCAGATTTCGCCAAAATAAAATCCCAACAAATTTGGATGAAAATAACAAAAAAAAAGACAAAAAGAAAAAAAGAGAAAATTCAAATGAGCTGCTACAAAAGCCAAAACGAAATTTTTCAAAACTTTTTAAAATTTGTTTTATCTCTGAAATCATCATTATGATGACATCATTATTAATAAGTTATTTGTCTTTTCAAAATAAGAGTAACACTGAACCTGTTTGGCAGGAAGCGAGCGAGCCACAGCGCCAGCAAGAGGAAGGGCAGCCAGAAGGAGCTCCGCCCCCCCGACCTGTGGATCCACCACGAGGAGATGGAGATGAAGAACATGGAGAAGCCTGCGAGCGCCGCGCCGTCGGGACGCGACTCGCCGCTGCAGGCCTGCCAGGACCTCCCCCAGCTGCCCCACAGCCAATCAGAGAGCGCCATGGGCAGCAAGAGCAGCCACTCGGGTACGAGAGCCAGACACAGCGAAAACAACGACAACAAATACCAGAATCACAAATTACCACGAAATTATGAGAAATGCAAGAAAAGAATTTTGTGTTAACGACATCAGAATCAGAAAAACTTTATTGATCCAAGAGGGGAAACCGGGACACCTTCTCACAAGAAGAATTCAATTATAAGAAAATAGAAAGAAATACTTTTTGTTGAAATTATAATTTAATTACAGTAATGGTATGTATGTCTGGGCTCAGTCTCTTTCTTTGTTTTATATGTCAATTTTACTGGAATTTTAGCTCAATTTACAATGATCTTGCAATTGTGTTGTGACGGGTGTGATGACATCACAGGAGCGGACGGCGACGAGGCGTCCAGCAGCATTTCCACACTGGAGCGCTCCCTGGCGGCGAGGAGGGCGACGCGCGGCAAAATGATGATCCCCATGGAAAACCAGCCAAGCAACACACGTAGGCTCCGCCTCCCGCCGCTCTGCTGTTCGTCATGTAGGATGGGAATGCCACGGGCCGCCAGTGCCCAATGAGCATGCTCAATACAAAAACAAACACTGGAAAATTACAAGACAAATTCTCAGAATTTTTTTAAAAAAATTAGTTGACAATTACCTTAAATTTGCACCAAATTTGTGCAACTTAAAAAAAAATCTATCCAGAAATAGTAAAAAATGACTTGTAAATTTGCCAGATATTTACAAAATGTAAATGTTATTATGACGCCACCGTCTGGCCAACTGCTGTAATTTTTGCTGCTTAAACTGTGAGTGAGATTTCCAAGCAGCTTACTGAACCCATAACATGTTTAAAAAAAATTACAAGAAAAAGACCAATGAAGAAGAACAAGTTTAAAAATCACAAGAATTTTTTCAGGAAATTAGCAGCAAAAAAATCAGCAAAAAAAAAAAATTAAAAAATACAAGGAAGAAAACCATGAAAATTATTTAAAAAATGTACACAATAATTACAAGAAAATCAGCACAAAATTAGCCTAACAACTGAAAGAAAACAACGAATTTAGCCAAAACTAGTTTAAAAAAAAAAACTAACAAAAAAAGACTGAAAAATTAACCAGAAGTAATCATAATTACTAATAAATTGCAAATAATTTTCAGAAAATTTGAAAAAAAGAAAAAAAAAAAAAGAAAAAAAACAAACAAACAAACAAACAAACTAATGAATTACAAGGAAGTGGCTAAAATAATCCAAAAAGGTGACTGTAAAAATAATCACAAGTTCAAGAAAGTAAAAGGTTAAGGTTAGAGTAAGGGTTAGGTTAAGGTTAAGGTTAAGGTTAGGGTTAAGGTTAAGGTAAGGGTTAGGTTAAGGTTAGGGTTAAGGTTAGGGTTAAGGTTAAGGTTAGGGTTAAGGTTAAGGTAAGGGTTAGGTTAAGGTTAGGGTTAAGGTTAAGGTAAAGGTAAGGGTAAGGTTAGAGTAAGGGTTAGGTTAAGGTTAAGGTAAGGGTAAGGGTAAGGGTTTGGCATGATTCAGCTCAGATCAGAGAAAGGCTGTAGGGAATGAATACAGTGTCCCCACAAGTAAAAAACCAATGTGTGTGTGTGTGTGTGTGTGTGTGTGTGTGTATGTGTGTGTGTGTGTGTGTGTGTGTGTGTGTGTTGCAGCCGTGGTCAGTGCCATCCCGGTCCCCGCTCTGGACTCCAGTCAGTTCTCGGGGCTCCTGCCGTCTCCCACCTGCAGCTTCACTCACAACAAGTTCACCCTGCGGCCCCTGGCCTTCCCCGGCCTGGGCCCCGACCGAGGATACACACCAGGTACTGCACTACTGCAAGTACTGCTGCAAGTACTGCTGCAAGTACTGCTGCAAGTACTGCTGCAAGTACTGCTGCAAGTACTGCTGCAAGTACTGCCACCAGCACCTGCATGTGTGTGTGCAGCGCCTGCAGAGACGCACAGGAAACCTGACAGGACACACGTCCAGAGACAGAAACATGAGAACTGAGCTGCCTGCACTGTAACAAACCACACACACACACACACATGCACACGCACACACACACACACACACACACACACACACACACACATGCACACGCACACACACACACGCACACGCTCACGCACACACACACACACACACACACGCGCACACGCACACGCACACGCTCACGCACACACACACACACACACACACGCACACACACACACACGCACACACACACACACACACACACACACACACACGCACACACATGCACACGCACACACACACACACACACACACACACACACACACACACACAGCATGTTGCAGCACATGGTACAGTACAGAGAAGGGCTTTGTCATACACACTGTCAGTACTACTGTCACTATACTGCATCTGCTACTGCAGAGACATTACACAGCAAGTACCTACTGCAATACAGTTAGTACTACTGCAAGGAATACCACTCCTAAAACTTAGAGTATTGCTGCTATACTGCAAATGTACACAGCAAATATCACAATCCTCACTAAGACTACCACTGCTACTGCAGACAGTGGAGACACAGGTACTGCAATACTGTGTCTGCTATCATGAGGAATACTACAGTACTACAACACACAATACTACAAGTAACACACAGCCAGTGCTGAAATGTGTGTGTGTTATGGCCAAGAGGTTTCCACACTTTTTTTCATCCAGACCCCAAGTTGGCCCTCAGTGACCCCTGGCCCCTGGCGGGGCCAGGGGTCACTGGTCCCGCCCTGCAGGGGGACCAGGCCCCGCCCTGCAGTGACCCCCCCGGCCCCGCCCTGCAGGGGCCCCCGAGAAGAAATGAGTGAAAAGTTACAAGAAAGGATTATATTCACAGTATAATAGAAGAGAATAGAATTATTTTCATATTTGTTGTGTTCTCCCGGAGACCCTCAAGGACCCCTGGGGGTCCCCAGACCTCACTTTGAAAAACGCTGTTATAACCAGTCTATATGTTATAGTCTATATGTGATAATGAGCCTTTTTGCTGTGTTTATGTTTTGGCCAATAAATATTTCTCTTCTTTATCCCATCCATCCCTCCTCCCTTCTTCTGTCCCCCCTTCTTCCTTCCTTCCTCCCATCCTTCCTCCCATCCTTCCTTCCTTCCTTCCTTCCTTCCTTCCTTCCTTCCCTCCTTCCCTCCTCAGCCATGTCGTCTGACAGCTCAGCCAGTCAGTCACAGTCCCAGCCGCCGCCGCCGCCGCTCCTGCCTGGCTCCTCCTCCTCCTCCTCCTCCCAGGCAGGGGAGCACGTTCCCGGGGTCGGGGTCGTCCCGGGCATGGCGGGCGTGGAGGAGCCCCCGGCCGGGACCACCCGCACCATCCCCACCGCCTGCGTCCGCCCCACCCACCCGCTGCGCAGCTTCGCCACCCCGCTGCTGCCG
>NC_043991.1:222500-227500 GCF_902150065.1 Myripristis murdjan | reverse complement strand
GTCGGGGGCGGGGCTGCTGGTCGGGATGGGCGTGGACTACAAAGGGAATTAAAGAGACGGTTCCTGAGGGCGGTGGGGGGGCGTGGCTAAACCCGGACAGATTTTAGTAGCAGTCGATGGCGAGGCTTCCCGAGCCGCCACCCCTCCAACCTGAAACCACAAACTTCAGTTCCGCTGGACAGGAAGGAAACTTTTCAAAACAAAAGATACGCAGATGAGCAGAGAGCGCCCCCTCCCTGCTCGGTGGCGAACTGTAACTGTACCTCATGTCCACTTCCTGTTCTTGAACCCTTTGAAACCTCGCGGCCGCGGGCAGCAGCGCTTTCACCGCCTGAGACGTTTTTTCACTGGCTGAACAAAATTCTTTTTATTTGCTTTTATTTTTGTTTCATTTATTTTTTTCTTTTTTTAAACATTCGTCAGGGTGATTTTGATGTGGTCATCTTCTTAATTTAATTTTATATTTATAATAATTATAAATAGATTTGATTTTTTAAGAAATACTTTTTTGTTTGTTTTGTTAATTTTCCAGTAAAAAGTTACCAGAATGCAAAAAACCCCCCCTGAAAATTAGAACAATACAACTGGGAAATTAGCAAAAAAAAAAAAAAAAAAACTATTTATACTTATTACAAATATTTATTTAAAATTAAATTAGAAGACAACTACTGCAGTAGTAGTAAACAAACAAACAAACAAGAAATTACCTCAAAAAAAGTGAAAAACTAAAAAGGTTAATGAAAACCTGTCACATTAAAAGCCTTACTGCCCACGAGTTGCTGGATTTCAAAGTGTTGGAAACAAACAAACAAACAAACAAAAAACAAATGAAAATGTTTAAAAAGTGATGATCTGGACTGGCTCGGTCTGGATCGGCTCGGTCTGGATCGGCTCGGTTCTCCGGGACAGCAGAGGAATGTTCTTGCGGTTCTCAGACAGGAACCACAAGCT
This sequence comes from Myripristis murdjan, assembly GCF_902150065.1. Taxonomy (NCBI): domain Eukaryota; kingdom Metazoa; phylum Chordata; class Actinopteri; order Holocentriformes; family Holocentridae; genus Myripristis; species Myripristis murdjan. Next base: position 226,549 of record NC_043991.1, on the reverse strand, counting down.
GTTCCTCCTCACGAGGACTTCCTGTGTCGGTGCCAAATTCCAGAGTTTCCCTTTGAAACCAGGAGCTGAGGGTCGAGCTTTTATTTTGAAGGATATTGCGCAGTCCTCACTGCTCTTCCTGTTTGTGATTTTATTTTTTTATTTAGTTTTTTTTTTTTCTTTTCTTTAATGAATGTTGGGAAAAACTGTTCAAAAGTAAAGGAGCTGAAAAAAGCCACAAAATTACTGGGAAAAATGAAAAATGGGGAAATAATTGCAAAAACTTTTGCCCCCAAAATGAAAGAGGACCATCATCATCATCATCATCTTCATCAAGGCTGATGGTCACTCTGAAAAACTCCTAATTTTACAGTTTGGTTTATTTTATTTGTACATTTTTGTATTTATTCATTTTTAGATTTATATATTTAGTTATAGTGATCTAAATTTTACACAATTTTTTTCCATTTTCTTTGTTCAACAGCAAAACTTTTCTTGAACTCTGAACAAAATTCACTTTATTTGTTTTTAATATTTTTGTTTATTATTTTTATTAATAATATTTGGGGGGTATTTGGTTGTTTTTTGTACATTTTTTAATAATCTTTGTTGTTTTTTTTTTAATAAAGTAATTTTCTACTCTATTTTAGTCATTTCTAAAGTTTTTACTTTTTTAAGAATGTCCTGGTTTTATTTATTTTCTGGTCTTTTATTTAATTGTTTATTATTCAGTTATTTATTGTTAAATAATTTAAATATTTTAAAGTATGTTTTCTCTGTAAAGCTCTGAGAGCTTGTTTTAGTATTTTGTGTGAATCTTTTTGATTTCCATTTAATTTATGAAAGGGTGTCATTAATATCATTATTATTATTATTACTACTACTACTACCATCAATAACAATGACAACAACAGCATTAATAATAATAATGATAACACTTTGGTTTTTGCCAATTTTCTAGTTGTTGTTTTTTTCTTTTGTTTTTTGTTTGTTTGTTTGTTTGTTTGTTTTTTCTGTTGTTTAAATTCTGGGATGTTTTTGGAAATTTCTTGGACATTTTCCTGCCATTTTGCCAGCAGTTTTGGGGATAATTATGTGGTAATATTCTGGTAACTTCCATGTGATTTAATGTGAGATGTTTCTGGAAGAAACCCGGTGAATTTTCTGGTTTCAAAGGGAAAACTCGGGCCCCTCTGTGTCGGGGCCAAACCCCCAGCTCGGACAGGTGATGAGGACCAGCTGCAGTGGGGCGCTGCGATGCCCCCTGCTGGTCGGACTGAGCGGGACAGAACACACGGAGACTGTCCCAGCGGGGTGAAGGGACGTCCTGCGGAGAGCAAAGTGAGGCGGCGTCAGAGTCGCCCAGGGGCCCCAGGATGTTGCTGTTGGGGGCCAAGCACCAGGCTCCCTGTCGCTTCACTCATTTTATTCTTCATCATCCTCTGCCACTGTGAGCTCATCTTCCTCCTGCCCCCCACGTGTTCTCTCATGTTCTGCTGGATCTGGAACCTCTGCTTAAGGTTTGTTCATGTGTGGATCCAGAAAAGTGGCCGCTTAGCAAAAAAAAACAAACAAAAAAAAAACCATTAATTTTTCCATGAAGTTTGGCGAAGCTGATACAGAAGCTGCTTTCTGGCCAGGTGTGAACGTGTGGAAACAAAAGTTGACTTAAGTGCAGGAACGTCGTAAAGAGTTCTTTCCACTCGTGTTTGCAGAGAGATCCGATCTCTGTCTCCATGGCAACAGGGCGGATGTGCATATCCTGTGCTACGCCGTTTTTGTTCCGTTTCTTCTTCATGCTGTTCTGCGACTGTTAGCTCATTTTAGCTCATGAGGCTGTCCGGGTCGCGTGGCCTCGGCGACCCGCAGACCGGTGCCACACCGAGGTTCAGATGTGGTCCAAACCGCGAGGCGTGCCCTGTGACGTTTCACTCAGATTGGCATTAGTGAGGCGCTGAATTTTCTGGCATGTTCTGATGAATCTAGCAAACTTTCTTTTATGTTTGTAGCTCGTGTGGATCCCCGTATATGGCTTGTTTAGTAAAAAAAATAATAATGTGAATTTTCAGTAGGGTTCAGCGCCGGTGAGGCGTGACAGAGTGGAGAACCTTGTACAGGAACGTTCTAGAGACTTCATTCCACTTGTGATGTAGAGAACATGAGCAGAGATATTTGTCTGAGGTCTTCCATGGTGACGCCGACCACGACCACCACAACGACGACCACGACCACGACGACCATGACCACAACGATGACCACGACAAAAACGTCGACCACGACCACAACGATGACCACGACAGCGGCGAGCACGAGTACGACCATGACAGAAATGACCATGACAATGACAACCACGACAGTGACAGTGACCATGACCACGACAATGACCATGACCATGACAGCAACGAGCATGAGCGCGCCCACAAGCACGACAACAATGACCACAACAATGACGGCGAGGAGCACGACGGCGACGGCGAGGAGCGCGGCGCTGCATACAGGACGGATGCGCTGCGTGGTGCTTGGCCCCCTTTAATTGCTACTTGCAGCTCTATTTATTCTTATTGTTGTTGTTGAGATTAGAGATGGTAGTGGAAGAGGTGATGATGATGATGATGATGATGATGACGATGATGATGATTTCTACCTGTGTTTTGACCTTCATTCACTTTGTACAGTTCCAGTTTGTGTGTAGATTTGGATCGAAGGCGAGAGACTTGATATTTATTTTTCATGAGACAAAAACACTTGTACCTCTGTCAACCTCGATCGGCCAGGTGGGGCCCGCAGCCCCGCCCACCCAGCAGGGGCCTGCAGCCCCGCCCACCCAGCAGGGGCCCGCTTTTATACAAAACAACGAAATAAAAACAAATGAAATGATCAGAACTGTGCATGTTCACTCACTGTCGTGTCGTTCTGAGCTCTGAAACCAAGGAGGGCTTTTATTTTGAGTTTTTCATTTTTAAATTTTTGAAGTTTATTTTTACTTTTTTTCCTTGGGGTTAATTTTAATTTTAGAAATAAATGTATTCACATTTAATTCTATGTTTCAGGCTGTAGAGCCAAATTTAAATCTAGATTGATAATAACTATAATTATTTTTTCTGGTATTTTTGTTTAATTCCCCGAATTTTGTGGTAATTAACTTTTTTGAGGTAATTTTATGGTTTTTATGAATTTATAATAAATCAGTCCCTCCAGACTTTTCTAAAAAGCTTGATACCACATATATGTATATAATCATATATATATGTGTGTGTGTGTGTGTGTGTGTGTGTGTGTGTGTGTGTGTGTAATCATTTTATAGAATTCAGTGTTCCAGATTTTTATTTTTCATTTTTTATGTGGAAAATTGAACTGATAAATTGATAAACTTTTCTTAAAATTACCAGAGAATTTCTGTGGAATTTTTTTTTTTTCTTTTAAATTAACAGAACATGAAGATGCATTTCTCTAAAATAATCATTATATATATTATATTACAGATAGATAGAAACTTTAATAATCCTTTACAGGAACTTAAAATGTCACAGCAGCTTCAGCAACAGTAATAACTTTGGGGCCATCAGACCTCAGGCTGACAAACTTAAAAAGACAATAAATAAATAAATAGGTGAATTAAAAATAAATACATCAGAGTGTGAAACTTGGACAGGTGTTCACTGAAGAGCCTGACAGCAGCTGGCAGGGCTGCTCCTCTACGCCACCTGCTGGACAGGATCCAGTACAGACCCGACAACAGAGCCCGCCTTCCTATGAGCTCATTGGCTCTGTTCTCGTCAGCTGAGCGTAGCCCCGCCCCCCAGCAGCCCCGCCCCCCAGCAGCCCCGCCCCCAGCAGCGCTCTGGCTGACGGTGTGGTGCTGCAGGGGATCGAACCTCCTGAAAACATACAGTCGGCTTTGTCCCTCCTGTTCACCGCCTCCATTTGGCACTTCCTGTCCAGGTGTCTGTCCAGGTGTCTGTCCAGGTGTCTGTCCAGGTGTCTGTCCAGCTTCCTGTCCAGGTGTCTGTCCAGGTGTCTGTCCAGCTTCCTGTCCAGGTGTCTGTCCAGCTTCCTGTCCAGGTGTCTGT
>NC_043991.1:187500-217500 GCF_902150065.1 Myripristis murdjan | reverse complement strand
AGAAAACAAGAAATACAACAACATAATTATTAACGATATGCAGAGACAGCAGCCAATCAGATTGAGCCAAAGCAATGATGCAGCAGTGATGCTCATCGTGATCGTTACTGTGAGAAACAAACGGTGGATGTGATTGGCTGGTGAGAAGCGTGGGATGGGGATGGGTGAATGGTTGCTAGGCAACGAGGAGGCGGGCGGAGTTTCTACCTGGACGCTTTAGAACGGGAGGCGAGGGGCGCCTAGCAACAGCAGCTGCTGGAAAACAGGTAACAGTGACGTAAAAACTAAATGTGGGTAAGTCCAAAAAAAAAAAAAAAAAAAAAAAAAAGATTCAAGAAAATAAAAAATAAATACAAATGAATAGATAAATAAATGACAATAGACACAACAAAAAATAATAATAAAGAATGTTGGAAAAAATAAAAAAATAAAATGAGATTCATAAAAACAAAAATATCAGTAAATTACGACTGAAATGCATTATTTTTATGTTTTCATTTCATTTTATTTAATAAATAATCAACGAGAAATAAAAAAGATTTAAAGGATTCATATTTTTAATTAAAAGTCAAAAATCAAAATAACTAATAAAAACTCTCCAATATAAAAATAAAACAAAATAAATAAACAAAAAAAAATTAATGAAGGAATAATAAAATTGAATAAACGATACATGAATATTATATAGGGGTGTAACGATACACAAAAATCACGGTTCAGTACGCACCTCAGTTTTGAGGTCTCGATTCGGAACATTTTAGATACAGTATGGGAACAAAATGCAAAACATAAAATTGCTTTAAATAAGCAATTTTATGTTTGTTAGGAACTTTATTGTAACTTTATACAAAACATGGAAAAAAAATAGAATACTGCTGCCAAGTGTTGGTATTAAGTTTTCCAATAAATATTCTCATTATAAACAAAATATATATAAAATAAGTTTTCCAATAGGTAAAATTTTCTCAAATAAAGAAAAATATATATAAAATAAGTTTTCGAATAAATAAAATATTCTCAAATAAACAAGATATATATAAAATATATATTTATAAAAACTCTGATGGCAGTTGTTATAGCCTTGGCCCGATCTGAACGGTCGGCAGAGGCTGCTTGAACGCTGCAGTCAGCTGTTTGCATGAGGGTGTTTTTTTTTTTTCTTGTCCCAGAGATTTTCACACTCAGACGCCGTTTCCAATGAAACAGCCTGTTTGTCGTATTTCCATGAACGCATCCGATCTCAGCTGAGCAGCGTCGGCACACTGCCTTCGTTTGTCTTTGTCCGTTGCAAAATTTGACCAGGAAGCCAAAGTTTTCCCAACAGGAGATTTTAACGACAGGGGGCGCTCTTCAAGCTCTAGTTTCACGCTGATGCCGGTTTCGGCAGCATTAGCCATAGCCATGACGTCAGTGCTCAGGCTTCAGGTGGAGCTTATTATGCTTCTTCTTCAAGAGACTAGACGCTTCCCCGGCGTACTGCTGCCCTCTACTGTTTCACACATGTAGCTCCAGGTGGATACGGAGAAATGAAAACGAAACTTATGTTCCACCACCTTTTATACTCGTGTGGTAACTCACCTGTGCTGCACACCTCTGTACCGAACCCAACGCCCCGTACCGAACCCAACGTCCTGCACCGAACCCAACGCCCATTACCGAACCCAACGCCCCGTACCGAACCCAACGTCCTGCACCGAACCCAACGCCCCGTACCGAACCCAACGTCCTCCACCGAACCCAACGCCCCGCCCCGAACCCAACGGCCCGCACCGAACCCAACGCCCCGCACCGAACCCAACGGCCCGTACCGAACCCAACGCCCCGCACCGAACCCAACGTCCTCCACCGAACCCAACGCCCCGCCCCGAACCCAACGCACTGAACCCAACGTCCTCCACCGAACCCAACGCCCCGCCCCGAACCCAACGCACTGAACCCAACGCCCCGCCCCGAACCCAACGCACTGAACCCAACGCCCCGCCCCGAACCCAACGCCCCACACCGAACCCAACGCCCTGCACCGAAAATTTTCAGTATGAATACAGGTACCGTTACACCCCTAATATTATATGTTTTTAAAAAGAGAATCATAATTTCCAACATTTTTGTTTTCTCACCTGCTCCCACTCTCCTTGGCTCTCAGTCGCCCGTCGTGACCTTTGACCCCGAGCGGTTGCCAGCTGACCGTGTCCCCGTCCACCTGCAGCTCCGGGTGCGAGCTCGCCGCGTCCAGGCCGAACGAGAACGCTGCGCGGCCGAGACGCAGCGACAAACACAAACACCTTCTCAATCTGAACAAAGTCACTTGATTTCAATCAATCAATCAACCAATCAGTCAATCAACCAATCAGTCAATCAACCAATCAGTAAGCAGAGTCACTGTCAGCATGTCACCACAAGATGGCACTGCAGCTGATTGACTACAGCTGATGCTGCGTGCCCACAGGTGTGTTAGGGTGTGTGTGTGTGTGTGTGTGTGTGTGTGTGTTAGTGTGTGTGTGGGAATTTTATAGATTAACTGATAAAATGATAATTCCTTTTTAAAAGTCGTGCTCTGTTGTGTTTGATGGGTTTTGGTCATTTTCTGTAAACAATAACAATAAAACAAAACATGACAACAGAAATCACAGCTTTTTTAAATCTTAATGTCTGTGATGTTACCTTCATTTGAACATGCGTTTTAAATTCTTGTTCAGCTTCATTTAATAAAAACAAGGTCAGAGCTTAAAAATGCCTCTGCTCACCTCTCGTTTCCATGGTAACGGGCTGACAGAAGTCGCCGGCGGCTGCTTTATTGGCCGCTCGAACTCGAACGGAGATGAACGGCGAATCGAATTTCAGACCTGCGACGAAACCATTTCAACCACTGACAGAAATATGAACGTGTGTGTGTGTGTGTGTGTGTGTGTGTGTGAAAATGTAAACATGAAAAGGAAACGCCCCCTCTCTCACCTGTGATGGTGAACTCGTTCGCCCGGATGTTGCTGATCCTCTCCCAGCATGCATCGCTCCTCTCGCCGCTGTCGTCGTTTGTTTTGCGGAACTCCAGATCATAGCGCTCGATTCGCTCGCCGTCTCCATCGCCATCGGCAACTGGTCGCCAGGCAACGGTGACGACGTTGTCCCGCACCAAGCAGGAAGAGGCGTCCACCTCCGGAGGCCGAGGGACTGCAGGGGAGCACGAGGCGCAACAATCATCAAAACGAAAACAAAAACAAACAAACAAAAACAAACAAAACAAACATGTGACGCACCAGGCAGGAAGTGAAGCCGCCGGAGCCCCGCCTCTTCCTGGCTGAAGTCCGTCATGAAGCAAGCCATGCTCTGATTGGCTGCCGGCCGCGTCGTCAGGCGGAATGCTGGTGCCATGGTTACCCTGGCAACCGGATGGAAAGAGGCGGGGTTGAAGAGAAAGTAAAGGGAGGCGGGGCTTCCAGCACACACTGGTGGTTTGTTTTCACCGTGTGTGTGTGTGTGTGTGTGTGTGTGTGTGTGTGTGTGTGTGTGTCTCCTTGTACAGTTCTGTTCCACTGCTGCCTTTCTTCCACAATAAAAGCCCTTGACATACACCCTGTGTGACTGATCCTTCACACGGCGACAGGTGGGCGTTTCCTGTTGTAATACCTGTGTGTCTCACTGCTGTTTACTGAAACTGATCCGCTGTATTCTGCTGCGTTGTGGCTTTTACTGCCTTGCTCATGGGCGATCTCGGCGGGACACGTCATATCCGCCGCAGAGACGTGCTGCTGTTGGTCTGAATCGACACTGCAGCTCGGAGACTGTCAGAGAAAACCTGCACAGCAGCTGAACTCTGTGTCACTGCCCCGTGAATTTCCCCAACTTTTTCCCCAACAATACTTCACATTCACCCAAAGGCAAACTCTGTTTTTGATGTCGTCCAAAAACTGCAGTCCATTTCACCTGACAAATTTCTATCAATATGTTACCTGCCCAACCAGGTGGGGTAAGACTTTGGATTTATGTTATGGGTCAATTAAAGATGCTTTTAAATCACTCCCTCTTCCCCCTTTGGGTTCTGCAGATCACAGCTGAGAGGAGTTTTAAAGAGGGAAGAAGCTCAAAGCTTCCCTGCAGGGATGTGTTCACGCAGGCCTGTGATGACTGAGAGGAACTGTATATGCTCTTCTGTTGCTTTCTGTAGAGACATGATTGTCCCCTGTAAGAGAGTTCAAATTTACCCCAACAACAGACCATGGCTCACTAAATCAGTGAAGTCTTGCATAAAGGAAAAGAAGTGTACCTTTAAAAAGGGAGTAGCATCAGACCGGAGCTTAAATTAGAGATTTTAACAGCAAAACGAGCTACAGGCCTGAGCTGGAGAAGAAGATGGCTGCTAACAACGCTGGGTCAGCTTGGTCCAGCATGAAGGCTACTGCTGGCCTCCAAAACATGAAAAATGGCACAAACGTCACTTTAAACAGTTTCAACTCAGACACTGAACTAACCAATGCTCTTAACTGCTTTTATAATCGTTTGAACACATCTGATTTTAGGGAGGAAACCCAGGAACAACGGGCTCTAGTTTCGCAGACCGGGCGAGGCGGGGGCACCACGCACCTGCGCTTCGCCAGCTGGGTGTGGCCAGGTGGATTTTGCACGTTTGGCACGCCGTGCGCCGTGGCACGAGTCCTCCGCCATCCCTCCTACTGGCGGAAGGGAGGAGAGAAGGCGTGGAGTGGGTTTGACTCAGCCGATTCACTTTAAACCAATCAAATGAGCCCCTGTCCTCGCCTTTCAAATGTGCTGCACAAAGGCGTAATGAACGTTTACACAACTGACATAGAAGAAGAGAGCAGCAGCAACACACACTCAGGACAGTGAGGCCAGGCTTGGCTGCTGCAATGTTGCTAGAGATACCTGCCATCCATCTGTCCACCCATCCATCTAACCACCCATCCATCCATCCCTCCATCCATCCATCCATCCATCCATGCATCCATCCACCCATCCATCCATGCATCTATCCTTAAATTCGTCTTCCTGAGTCCCCTGTCTTTCCATGACCTGCCTGCCTCGCATCTCTTTTTTTCCAGCTCTGTCACCGTCTGTTAAACTTATTGATTTTTACCCCCATTTATCATGAATGTTTTTACCTCAAAGGATAATCCTCGCCATATTCTTATAAATACATGTTTGTTTTGCAACTTTCGACTCCATCACTTACTGATGCAACAACACACTAGAGATTAAAACAAAATCCGGTTCATGAAAGCTTTTACATTCGCTGTTCTAAACACCCAGAGTCTGGCAAGGAACTGATGCATTTTACATTTTCGATTTGAGTGGAATATTTATTTATACGGAAGAAGAACTGGGTAGTTAACATGAGCAGCGCCAGACACCCTGACTGGAAAAAAGACATCACCATACTGGACACACTGTTTGACTGACAGGTGATCAGGTTGGGTTTCCATGACGCTGCCAAACGTGCTAATTGAGATAGTAGCATTGAATAGTGGTTTCAGTGGGTATTTATTGCATTGTTAATGTGCCTGACATTCTGGACACCTGCCTGTGAGGTTTTGGTGACGTGTGCCCGCCGCTCAGCCAAACTTCCACTGCGCCGGCTGCGCTCCACCTTGCACTGACTGTAGACCTGGTTTCAGGAGGCGAGCTTTGAGCGCACCTCGGCGAAGCCTTTTGGCACGAAACTGTCACTACGCCAAGCCGAATCTGTTAACACCTCCCGCTGCTGCAACGCCACTCCCATTTCAGCGCACCTCCATCTGCCAAACTACCAAACTGAGCATGCCTTGGGTTGCGCTGCTTGAAACCAGCTCTGCGGGGGGTTGGCCTCACTGCGCCACCCTGCGCTGCGCCGGGAAACTAGAGCCCTTAGCCTCAAGCTCCATGACCCCCAGCATTTTTCCTTTAACCAAAAGGATATTGAGCAGGTGCGCTAGCGAGGCTACGCAGAAGCCCACACAAACCTCCACTTCCCAGCGGTTACCTCGCAAATACAAGATCCCTCGCCAACAAGGTGGACGAACTGCGGCTACAGGTTTCTACCAACAACACAGTGAAGTACTGCTGTGCGCTGATCTTCACGGAAACCTGGCTCTGTCACAGACGCAGCTATCAAGCTAGCAGGCCGCACGCTACACCGCTGGGACAGAACTGTAAACTCCGGTAAGGGCAGAGGAGGGGGACCAGCCACTGTCCTCCAAACCTGGAGGCCATGACTGAGAAATGCCACGGGAGTTTACTGCTGTCTTTATTACTGCTGTGTACATCCCCCAGATGCTAATGCTAACCAAGCCCTCGGACTGTTGCATGACACCATTAGCAGTCAGCATGTATCCTGAAGCTATTCACATTGTAGGGGGATCTGAATCATGTTGATTTAAAAACAGCGCTCCCCAAATGACATCAACATGTCAAATGTGCTACAAGGGAAGGAAAAACATTAGAAAGTCTCTATTCTAACATCAAGCAGGGCTTCAGGGCTGGGACACTACCACATCTGGGTCAGTCAGACCACCTGTCCCTGCTCTTGATACTGGAAAACCCCCCTCAGGAGAAGTTCTCCTACCACATCTAGAAGTCTTAAGACCTGGCCTGAAGGAGCATGTCAGCAGCTGCAGGACTGCTTCAAGATGACAAACTGGGATGTGTTTGAACATCACAGCTTGGAGCAGAACACTCCAGCTGTCCTGGATTACATTAAGTTCTGTTCAGACACCGTCACGGTGGACAGGCACATTCAGGTCTATCCAAACAAGAAGCCGTGGATGACTAAAGAGGTGCAGTGCCTGCTCAGAGAGAGGAACACTGCCTTCAGGTCGGGGGAGAGGGAGCTTTACAGCACCGCCAGAGCCAACCTGAACAGGGGAATCAGGGCGGCAAAGGCTGAATACAAGAGGAGGATAGAGGACTGTTTTAAGGACAATGACTCTAGGCAGGTGTGGCGAGGGGTCCAACACATTACAAACTACAGACCCAGCAGCCTGGCAGCTGACGTTGGTGGCGCCTCACTGGCAGAGGAGCTGAATAACTTCTTTGCCCGCTTTGAGGTGCCGTCACAAGGGATGTCCTCACCACACCCACCGGCCCACAGCAGCAACACCTTCACGGTGGAGGAGCATCAGGTGAGGCGCACACTGGGCACGGTGAATCCAAGGAAAGCCGTGGGCCCTGACGGCGTCACTGGTCAGGAGCTTAAGGGCTGTGCAGCTCAGCTGGCCGGGGTCTTCACTAAAATCTTCAATCAGTCCCCGAGTCAGGCCACCATCCCTCCCTGCCTAAAGTCCTCCATCAGCGTCCCACTCCCCAAGAAAAACACCATCAGCACCTTAAATGACTACCGTCCGGTGGCACTCACACCCATTGTCACTAAATGCTTTGAGAAACTGGTCCGGTCCCACATCACCTCCATCTTACATCCTGGTTTTGAGCCTCTTCAGTTCGCATAAAGGGCCAACAGGTCCACACAGGATGCCATAACCCCAGTCCTCCACGCTGTCATGTCCCACCTGGAGCATCAGGGGACCTCCAGACGGCTGCTCTTTGTGGACTTTAATCCTACCCAACAGACTGGTGTCAAAACTGTGTGAGGTGGGAATATCTGACCCTGTATGCTGCTGGATCAAAGACTTTTTGACAGAGCGCCCCCAGGGGGTGAGAGTCGGCCCCCATGTCTCCTCAGTCATCAGCCTCACCACCGGCTCCCCTCAGGGCTGTGTGTTAAGCTCCCTACTTTACACCCTCTACACACACGCCTGCACCTCCACACACCCCACCAACAGCATCATGAAGTCTGCTGATGACACCACCGGGGTGGAGCTCATCTCAGGAGGGGATGGATCCTCATACCGGGATGAGGTGGAGCGGCTGCCTGTGTGCTGCACGGAGAACAACCTGATCCTGAACACCAAGAAAACCAAGGAGATCATCGTCGACTTCAGGAGAAAGAAAACAGATCCTCCCTCTGTTCACTGGTGGGGAGTGTGTGGAGAGGGTCTCCAGCTTCTGTTTTCTGGGAGAGCACATGAAGACCACCTGTCCTGGAGTCGTCATTAAGAAGCTGAGCAGGGTCTGCACATGTTTACTTATTTATTTATTTATTTGCCCTTTGCACACTGATTTCATGCTGACGGTCTGTTTGGTTTCTCTTGAGTCCTATTTTTAGTCTTTGAGTACCTGTGTGTGTGAGTGTGTGTGTGTGTGTGTGAGTGTGTGTGTGTGTGTGTGTGTGTGTGTGTGTGTGTGTGTGTGTGTGTGAGTGTGTGTGTGTGTGTGTGTGTGTGTGTGTGTGAGTGTGTGTGTGTGTGTGTGTGTGTGTGTGTGTGAGTGTGTGTGTGTGTGTGTGTGTGTGTGTGTGTGTGTGTGTGAGTGTGTGTTGCCTTCATGTGATCTGAATCTAATCAATAATAATAAAAACAGACGTACCGGTCTTTGATTTGCCGTGCAGCCTGGGGAAAAAAAAACAGCTGTTTACATTTTTTTGCCAAAATTTAAAACAAATAAATAAAAAATAAAAAAATTCAATAAAAAAATAAAACATAAAACTTCTTGAGAGCCATGAGTTGGTGGGACGGGACTTTTGTTTTGAAAGGTTTTATTTGTGCAGCGCTGAGAGGCTCGCCCCATGCACCTGCACGGTGTGACCAGAGGAGGGCGCTCTCTGAACGCCGGCCATAAACTCTATTAATGGCCACATATCCCATGATCCTTTGTGGCAGCGAGCTAAACACCAACAGGAGCCGGCGAGCGTCCCGGGAGCCTGGCTCCGCCCCGCCGCTCGCCTCAGGGCTCACCTGGCCGCCGCGGCTGCAGCCGTCGACGTGCATGTGACCGAACACGGAGCCACACCGCCGCCGGGCGCCGCCCACAGCGCTGAGGGGCCAGCGAGCCTCCAGGGGGCGCAGACAGGAGAGCTTTGTGCGCTCTGCCGCTCTCGGCAGACAGGTGGCGTATTCTGCGTCTGACGGTTAAACACAAAGTGGAGGCGTCGCCCTGAGGCCAAACCCCAAAGCCTGATGGGAGATTCTCTGCTCGCTGAGCGACACGTGTTGGTCATGTGACGCGCTCCCATCGGCCGACGAACCGACACACTCGCTTAGTAAAGAACACACACACACACACACACACACACACACACAGACACACACACACACACACACATACACACACACACACACAGACACACACACACACACACACACATACACACACAGACACACACAGACACACACACACACACACACACACACACAGACACACACACACACACACACACACACATACACACACAGACACACACAGACACACATACACACACACACACACAGACACACACACACACACACACACACACACACACACACACATACACACACACACACACAGACACACACACACACACACACACACACATACACACACAGACACACACAGACACACACACACACACACACACACACACACACACACACAGACACACACACACACACACACACACACACATACACACACAGACACACACAGACACACACACACACACACACACACACACTCACACACACACACACACACACACACACACACACACACTCACACACACACACACACACACACACACACACACACACACTCACACACACACACACAGACACACACACACACACACACACACACTCACACACACACACACACACAGACACACACACACACTCGCTCTGCCACTCCTGCTGGTGTTTACCTCGCTGCCACAAAGGATCATGGGATATGTGTCCATTAATAGAGTTTAGGAACGGCGTTTAGCAAAATTCTGCTAAAATTCACTTCAGCACTTGTGGCTTTTATTTTGAAGTACAATTTGTTTTCAAAACTTTGAGTTCCTGAAATGTGTCAAGAATTTAGTCATTTTTTAGTCTGTATTGTAGTTTCTTTAATAACTTTACAATCATTTTCTTCAAATTTTTTCTCTTTAATTTCAAGTAATAAGAAAATTGAAAAAATTATATGAGGGGAAAATTTTAGGAAGGAAAATTATCATAAAAAACAAAAACAAATTTAAAAAAGTTACAATAAAATGACAAAAAAATGAAATATTATACAATATTACAAAATTTCCAGGAAAAGACGTAAAATTAGCACAAAATATTGCAGTGAAATTACAAATGAATAATAAAGTCTGAAGAGCGGTTGGCCCCGCCCCCCCGCACCTTAACGAAGTCGTCCTCGTTAGCGATGCTCAGCGCCTCGTTAGCAAACCGCAGCACCTCAGCAGAATGTTCCAGAGCCGCCTCGGCCTCCAGACGCTGCCGCTGCCGCACACACACACACACACACACACACACACAACCAAGATAAGAGAGGCGTTGCCGGGACGCCCAGCTTGGGTGGGCGTCTGTCGTCTTTGGGGGCAGAAACAGAAGCTCAGCGTGAAACACGACAGGCACAACATCTGGAAACATCGTTTTTTAGATGGAAATGATTTTTCCTGCTTTGACGAAACGTAGAACACAAACACACAGAGCCGACACACTGAGGCGGACATCAGGAACGCAGAACACACAACACGTGACAACATGTGACAACATGTGACGGCAAAAAGTCGACCAAAAAAACCAAAAACAATAAAAAGTAAAAACATTAGAAATTCATGTCGCAAAAAGAGAAAAGAAAGAATAAAAATGTGTAAAAAAACGAATGAAACAAAGTGTGTTCACCTGGAGCTCCGCCTCCTTCCTGTGTTGCTCCTCCCTGATGGCTCCTCGTAGCTCCGCCCCCTTCTCCTCCAGGGCTGCACGCAGCCGCTCCAGCTCCGCCTCCAGCTGTGATGTCACCTGCCACGACTCGTCCTGATTGGACAGATTTCCTTTTACTTGAATGAGAACTTTGACTTGTTGAAAGTGGCCGACGTTCTTCAACCTGATAACTTTATTCACTTCACTAATTCTGTGATAATTTGATTTTTTAATTTAATTTTATCTGTAAATAAATTTGATTTAGAAAATGTTGTTAAAATTATAAAATTGAATTATATTGACTCCTCATAATCATAATTATTAAAAAATTAATTACATTCCCCCTACAGTTTCTTCTCTTTTGTTAATTAAATTCAAATTAAACTGGTTTCCATTTTTGTTTTCATGAGTTTGTCCTTCATGATGGACAGTTCCAGCAGCCAATCAGATCGCTCGTACCTGCAGGCCGGACAGCGTGACGTCGACCGTCTCCAGGAAGGAACGGAGCTCCGCGTTCTTATTGGCCAACGTGGAGACGATCCTGTGCAGCGCTTCCTGTGTCTCGCGTGCACACACACACACACACGCACATGCACACACACACACACACACACACACACACACACACACACACACACACACACGCACACGCACACGCACATGCAAGCGCGCGCGCGCGCGCACACACACGCGCACACAGACAAATAACCGTAAATATAATATCATCTGAGAGCTGAAGATGAACTCTGGTCTGTTCTCGGGCTTTCAACAAAAGAATCGGGAGCTAACACTTGTTTCATTTGTTCAGATTATTTAGGTTTTTTGCATTTTGTATTTATTTTTTGTTTAATTTAAATCATTTTAAGAATTTATACACTCAATGTTTTTTTAGGGTTATTACTTATTTGTTCTCATTTTTATGTTTTATTACAATTTCTTTTAATTTTCTTTTCATTTTGACACACTGCTCATTTTGTTTTACAGTGTAAAATAAATAATATGTCCTAGGGCTGCACAATTAATCGAATTTTAATCGTGATCATGATTTTGGCTGCCACAATTAAATGAGCCTGATCGTCGGCGATACTTACATGTAAAATGCGGCTCTGCTGCGAATCTAATCAGGCACTTTCTCAGCCAGCAGTCAGCCAACCACCAGGGGGCGAACGCACGGTTAGGGCTTCATTAAGCTGCCTAAATAACAAGTGAGCGCACCCTGCAGCGGCAGCATAGGCGGAGTTTGCGGGGGGGGGGGGGGGGGGGGGCATTGCCCCCCCTAGCGTCTGAAATGTGTCACTACATTGAGTCAAAAATAGGTCCAATATTTTTTTTTTCCTGTATACATATCTATAAACATTTAAGCAATGCAATAAAATAAGATTATTTTCAGAAATAAATATGAATTACATTATGTTTGGTATTGTAATAAATAAAATAATTTTAAAAAAATGTTTGCCCCCCCCAGCGCAAATTTCAAACTCCGCCTATGAGCGGCAGCCTCAAGTTACTGGGTGGCCTGAGGAGAGCGAGTCATGTCGGGAGGAGAAGGGAGGCGACGGCAGTTCCTGCATCAAGTTCCCCGTCAGAGAGGCTCCTCAGGGCCGCTCACAGAGGGCCGTTTGCTCCGTATCCTGCTGAAGCCAAAATCCCCCCTCCCCAGTCCCCGGCTGGCCTGCACTCACATTACCTAAAGCCCAAACGTGCCCAAGCACGATTGCCCCCGGTGTGCACGTCATCACGTTCAAATACGACAACAGGCATGTTCCGACGTCATTATAAATCAATATAGTTCAGATACTAATATTTAACTAATAATCTTTCAATTAAAAGACGTTTTTGTTGCTTTTAATCAGACATGGGATGTTTATTTACCTTGACAGTTTCAGAGGTAACTTCCTCCTCCTTCAGAAAGGTCCAACTGACAGCCGGAGCGGCATGTCAGCTGCTGCTACATTCAACCGGGTGGCGGCGCACAGTGCGGTGCTGCGGCTGGCCCACCTGATGCCTGCCTGATGCCCACCCGATGCCCACCTGATGCCCACCCGATGCCCACCCGATGCCCACCTGATGCCCACCTGATGCCCACCTGATGCCCACCTGATGCCCACCTGATGCCCACCCGATACCCACCCGGTCAGGTCTGCTGGATCTGACAGGTGCGGCTCACACAGACTGCCATATATGCCTTTCATCATAAATCAGCTTTTGTTTATACGCGGTTGCAGCAGCACCATGGACAGCGACACAGACAACATGGCTGATTATTGATCGCGCGACGCGGCCATTCGCCGTAATCGCTGTGCGCATTAATCGATTTTGTGGAGGCAGGAGGGAAGTTGCATGATTTACGTTGTATCCACGTTCGCGCTGCGTGCGTGACCGTGCATGTGCTCGTGCATGAACGCCCGTGCCGTGCTGGAGCACACGCCCTCCCACCGTGCCAGAGCGGGGGAGGTGTGCTGTATTCAAGCACGGAACGGAGCGATCACACTAGTCAAATAATTTTAATTTTTATTATTAAGCATTTATTCTTATTTAAAGTTTCATTTTGCACTGAAAACTGTTCATATATTGTTTGTTTAAAAGTAGTGCAATAAAAACACAGATGCTTTCCCTAACATGATGAATAATCGTGATTACAATATTGATCAAAATAATCGTGATTATCATTTTGGCCATAATCGTGCAGCCCTAATATGTCCAGTGATAATATATAGAAAACTGTTTCATATGATAATGACATTTTAATATCATGTAATTATTTTAATAATTTTAGTGTAAAATACTTGGTTAGAATTTGGATTTTAATGCTCATCTACATTTTAATAATAATAAAAAAACTTTTATTCAAACATTTTGGACTTTAAAAAAAAAACAGAATTTTTTTCTTCAAATAATTTCAACACAATTTTATTTTTACAGAGTCAGAGGCTCTGAGAGAGAGACAGGCAGAGAGAGAGACAGGCAGAGAGGGAGAGAGAGAGAGACAGGCAGAGAGAGAGAGAGAGAGAGACAGGCAGAGAGGGAGAGAGACATACAGAGAGACAGGCAGAGAGATAATCCTATTGGAAGCTGCTGGTGTGACACAGTGGGGGGGGGGGGGGGGGGGGGCGAGCGACCTGAGCTCACTACACAGAGAGAGAGAGAGAGAGAGAGAGAGAGAGAGAGAGAGGGAGAGAGAGAGAGGGAGAGAGAGAGAGAGAGAGAGACAGCTCTTCCGTCCAGCAGCGGCTGTTCAAAGTGATGCTCGCTCGACCAAAGAGAGAGACACGGCAACGAGAGACAGTGAACGGAGCTGAGCGACACACCGACCCCCTGCCTGTCTGTCTGTCTGTCTGCCTGTCTGCCTGTCTGTCTGTCTGTCTGCCTGTCTGCCTGTCTGTCTGTCTGCCTGACAGTCTGTCCGTGTGTCGCTCGGCCGGCAGACAGACAGGTGGAGTTCTTGTCGTCTGTTCCGCGGTCACTCACCTTCTGCGCGTCCATCTCTGCCGGAAACCGCGACTCAACACCGCGACACTTCCGGCTCGGCCTTCAAAATAAAATCCACACCAGGAAGGGAGAACGGGAAGTCCACAGAGCGACATGTCAAAATAAAAGGCAACCGGAAAAAAGGTGCAGGCTTTAAAATAAAAGCCCGGGTGTGACGGAGACAAATGACAGGATAAGAAGTCCAGCCGTGTTCCAAACAGGGAGTTTAAGCAAAGGAGGATTGTGTGGCGGCTCCTGCAGCCGGAAATGTCTCTGTCCTCACGCTCTGTCCTCACGCTCTGTCCTCACGCTCTGTCCTCACGCTCTGTCCCGACGCTCTGTCCCCACGCTCTGTCCTCACGCTCTGTCCTCACGCTCTGTCCTCACGCTCTGTCCTCACGCTCTGTCCTCACGCTCTGTCCTCACGCTCTGTCCCGACGCTCTGTCCCCACGCTCTGTCCTCACGCTCTGTCCTCACGCTCTGTCCTCACGCTCTGTCCTCACGCTCTGTCCTCACGCTCTGTCCTCACGCTCTGTCCCGACGCTCTGTCCCCACGCTCTGTCCTCACGCTCTGTCCTCACGCTCTGTCCTGACGCTCTGTCCTCACGCTCTGTCCTCACGCTCTGTCCCGACGCACTGTCCTGACGCTCTGTCCCCACGCTCTGTCCTCACGCTCTGTCCTCACGCTCTGTCCCGACGCTCTGTCCTCACGCTCTGTCCTCACGCTCTGTCCTGATGCTCTGTCCCGACGCTCTGTCCTCACGCTCTGTCCTCACGCTCTGTCCTGATGCTCTGTCCCGACGCTCTGTCCCGACGCTCTGTCCCCACGCTCTGTCCCGACGCTCTGTCCTCACGCTCTGTCCTCACGCTCTGTCCTGACGCTCTGTCCTCACGCTCTGTCCTGATGCTCTGTCCTCACGCTCTGTCCTCACGCTCTGTCCTGATGCTCTGTCCCGACGCTCTGTCCCGACGCTCTGTCCCCACGCTCTGTCCCGACGCTCTGTCCTCACGCTCTGTCCTCACGCTCTGTCCTGACGCTCTGTCCCCACGCTCTGTCCTCACGCTCTGTCCTCACGCTCTGTCCTCACGCTCTGTCCCGACGCTCTGTCCCGACGCTCTGTCCCCACGCTCTGTCCCGACGCTCTGTCCTCACGCTCTGTCCTCACGCTCTGTCCCGACGCTCTGTCCTGACGCTCTGTCCCCACGCTCTGTCCTCACGCTCTGTCCTCACGCTCTGTCCTCACGCTCTGTCCCGACGCTCTGTCCCGACGCTCTGTCCCCACGCTCTGTCCCGACGCTCTGTCCTCACGCTCTGTCCTTCTGTCCTGATGCTCTGTCCCGACGCTCTGTCCTCACGCTCTGTCCTTCTGTCCTGATGCTCTGTCCTCACGCTCTGTCCTCACGCTCTGTCCCGACGCTCTGTCCTCACGCTCTGTCCCGACGCTCTGTCCCGACGCTCTGTCCTCACGCTCTGTCCTGATGCTCTGTCCTGACGCTCTGTCCCGACGCTCTGTCCTCACGCTCTGTCCTGATGCTCTGTCCTCACGCTCTGTCCTCACGCTCTGTCCTCACGCTCTATCCTGATGCTCTGTCCTCACGCTCTGTCCTCACGCTCTGTCCTCACGCTCTGTCCCGACGCTCTGTCCCGACGCTCTGTCCTCACGCTCTGTCCCGATGCTCTGTCCTGACGCTCTGTCCTCACGCTCTGTCCTGATGCTCTGTCCTCACGCTCTGTCCTCACGCTCTGTCCTGATGCTCTGTCCTCACGCTCTGTCCTCACGCTCTGTCCTCACGCTCTGTCCTGACGCTCTGTCCCGACGCTCTGTCCTCACGCTCTGTCCTTCTGTCCTGATGCTCTGTCCCGACGCTCTGTCCTCACGCTCTGTCCTTCTGTCCTGATGCTCTGTCCTCACGCTCTGTCCTCACGCTCTGTCCCGACGCTCTGTCCTCACGCTCTGTCCCGACGCTCTGTCCTCACGCTCTGTCCTCACGCTCTGTCCCGACGCTCTGTCCCGACGCTCTGTCCTCACGCTCTGTCCTCACGCTCTGTCCTCACGCTCTGTCCCGACGCTCTGTCCCGACGCTCTGTCCTCACGCTCTGTCCCGATGCTCTGTCCCCACGCTCTATCCTGATGCTCTGTCCCGACGCTCTGTCCTCACGCTCTGTCCTCACGCTCTGTCCCGACGCTCTGTCCTCACGCTCTGTCCTCACGCTCTGTCCTCACGCTCTGTCCCGACGCTCTGTCCCGACGCTCTGTCCTCACGCTCTGTCCTCACGCTCTGTCCCGACGCTCTGTCCTCACGCTCTGTCCTCACGCTCTGTCCTCACGCTCTATCCTGATGCTCTGTCCTCACGCTCTGTCCTCACGCTCTGTCCTCATGCTCTGTCCTCACGCTCTGTCCTCACGCTCTGTCCTGACGCTCTGTCCTTCTGTCCTGACGCTCTGTCCTCACGCTCTATCCTGATGCTCTGTCCTGAAGGTCTGTCCTCACGCTCTGTCCTCACGCTCTGTCCCGACGCTCTGTCCTCACGCTCTGTCCTCACGCTCTGTCCTTCTGTCCTGACGCTCTGTCCTCACGCTCTATCCTGATGCTCTGTCCTCACGCTCTGTCCTCACGCTCTGTCCTCACGCTCTGTCCTTCTGTCCTGACGCTCTGTCCTCACGCTCTGTCCTGATGCTCTGTCCTCACGCTCTGTCCCGACGCTCTATCCCGACGCTCTGTCCTCACGCTCTGTCCTCACGCTCTGTCCCGACGCTCTGTCCTCACACTCTATCCTGATGCTCTGTCCTGACGCTCTGTCCTGACGCTCTGTCCTCACGCTCTGTCCTCACGCTCTGTCCTGACGCTCTGTCCTTCTGTCCTGACGCTCTGTCCTCACGCTCTGTCCTCACGCTCTGTCCTCACGCTCTGTCCTCACGCTCTGTCCCGACGCTCTGTCCTCACACTCTATCCTGATGCTCTGTCCTGACGCTCTGTCCTGACGCTCTGTCCTCACGCTCTGTCCTGACGCTCTGTCCTTCTGTCCTGACGCTCTGTCCTCACGCTCTGTCCTGATGCTCTGTCCTCACGCTCTGTCCTGACGCTCTGTCCTTCTGTCCTCACGCTCTGTCCTCACGCTCTGTCCTCACGCTCTGTCCTGATGCTCTGTCCTCACGCTCTGTCCTCACGCTCTGTCCTCACGCTCTGTCCTCACGCTCTGTCCTGATGCTCTGTCCTCACGCTCTGTCCCCACGCTCTGTCCTCACGCTCTGTCCTCACGCTCTGTCCTCACGCTCTGTCCTCACGCTCTGTCCTCACGCTCTGTCCTCACGCTCTGTCCTCACGCTCTGTCCTGATGCTCTGTCCTCATGCTCTGTCCTGATGCTCTGTCCTCACGCTCTGTCCCGATGCTCTGTCCTCACACTCTGTCCCGATGCTCTGTCCTGACGCTCTGTCCTCACGCTCTGTCCTCACGCTCTGTCCCGACGCTCTGTCCTGACGCTCTGTCCTCACGCTCTGTCCTCATGCTCTGTCCTGATGCTCTGTCCTCACGCTCTGTCCCGATGCTCTGTCCTCACGCTCTGTCCCGACGCTCTGTCCTGACGCTCTGTCCCGACGCTCTGTCCTCACGCTCTGTCCCGACGCTCTGTCCTCACGCTCTGTCCTCACGCTCTGTCCTGACGCTCTATCCTGATGCTCTGTCCTCACGCTCTATCCTGATGCTCTGTCCTCACGCTCTGTCCTCACGCTCTGTCCTCACGCTCTGTCCTGACGCTCTATCCTGATGCTCTGTCCTCACGCTCTATCCTGATGCTCTGTCCTCACGCTCTGTCCTCACGCTCTATCCTGATGCTCTGTCCTCACGCTCTGTCCTCACGCTCTGTCCTCATGCTCTGTCCTCACGCTCTGTCCTCACGCTCTGTCCTCACGCTCTGTCCTCACGCTCTGTCCTGATGCTCTGTCCTGATGCTCTGTCCTCACGCTCTGTCCTCACGCTCTGTCCTCACGCTCTGTCCTCACGCTCTGTCCTGATGCTCTGTCCTCACGCTCTGTCCCGATGCTCTGTCCCGACGCTCTGTCCTCACGCTCTGTCCCGATGCTCTGTCCTCACGCTCTGTCCTCACGCTCTGTCCTGACGCTCTGTCCTCACGCTCTGTCCTCACGCTCTGTCCTCACGCTCTGTCCCGATGCTCTGTCCTCACGCTCTGTCCTCACGCTCTGTCCTCACGCTCTGTCCTCATGCTCTGTCCTGACGCTCTCGCTGTAGCTGTCAAATCCACAGCTGTCATTAAGCAAACTGCCGCGGCAGCGTTTTCCTCAGCATCAACGCTGTGCAGTTTTATTTATTAAAAGTGTTACACTCATAGTGAGTGCTTTCAAGTTTTTTTGCTATTCAAATGTACTGTCATTGTGCCAAGTGCAGGTAGAGAGCAAAACGGAAAGATGTGTGCATTTCGGACAATAATTTAAAGATTTAATTAATAATAATAATAATAATGATAATAACATATTAATAATAATAATTAATTATTGACAATTAAGCACACATCTGATCGGAGTGTGAAGTGATACTTCAGGGCGTGACCTGCATGCCGTGCAAGAACACAGTTAATTTCAGAAATACAAGGAAAACTATTTAACTGACAGGCCTGTATCACGCGTTGTAGCGACGACGTGAGAATGATCCTTTCTCCGCTGTAGATCAGGATCAGGATCAGGCTGTGGCAGACAGGCGCCGGCACGACGGCTCAAGTCTCGGTCAGCAGAGCGCAGATCCATTTCGGTTTGCCGTAGCCGCCGCACAATCCGCTGTTGCTTAAACTCCCTAATCTCATACTTGTACTTTGTACTTTTAGTATGTACTGCAGCTGCCCTTACAAAGTATGCAGTGTAGTATGCAGTATGCATGTGTATGCATACTATTGGGACACACTCCATGCGTCCTCCCTGAGCTCCGCCCCTCTCGCTCACTTCCTCCTCCGTCTGTAGCTCCACATTTGAATGTTGTTGTTTCATACTGCGCTGTCCTCTGTCTGATCTCTGATCTGCTGTCTTCCTGTACCTGCTGCTCTACCTGAGCCAGGTGAGGGCCGTGTGTGTGTGTATGTGTGTGTGTGTTGTCTTCCTGTGGGCGTGGCCTGTACACACAGCTCAGTCAGTGCGACGTAACGTCCGCTGTGCAAAGGATTGTGGGTCAGAAGCAGAGCAGCATGCTGACATGCAGACTGATGTAGTAGAACATCCTGGTCCTCTTGGCAAACTGCAGCTGACACACTGTGTACTGGGATGTGCTCATGCTGTTTCCTGCAGACTAAACAGTGTGGTATCATGGGGACTGGAACACAGGGATGGAGTGCTGATAAAAAATAAAAGTTCACAGGATATTTTTCATCCCTTTAATAAGTTGATCAGCAGCACCTGGACAGGTGAGTCCGTCACACCTCAAAGATGGCTGCCAGCAGGTTCCCTGACACACACACACACTCTCTCTCTCTTTCTCTCACTCTCTCTCTCACACACACACACACACACACACACACACTCTCTCTCTCTCTGACTCACACACACACACACACACACACTAATAAACAAAGTGATAGTGATAAAGTGATAAACTAATAAAGTGATAAAGGGCCTGGAAGACAAAACCCCACAAAAAGTCGATTCGCAGCTAAAACATGAACATTTATTGTTTATTGTCTCATTTTACATTTTGCCAAAACTTTTGCCGTTTTGTAATTTTCCTCCAACATGAACAGAAAAACGAACACGAGTGAAACGGAAAAGACAGAACAAAACATGAACAACATGACGTCATTAATAAAGCATGATGTTTACATTTTTGGCAAAAACTCAAACTGTTGTAAATAATGTGCATTAAAGTTGCAGTTTAGTCACTTTTACAGTAATAATTTAAGTTTTTTACAGTGTTATTGTTGCCAAAACAGGGCAGGAAATTTGATTTTTTTTTTCAAACCAGCTGATCTCCAAGGGAAAATCCCTGAAACTCAAAAGAAAAGAAAAAAAAAAAGAAAAGAAAAGAACAGAAGAGGAAGCCCTCCGGTTAGCGGTTAGCGGTTAGCGTCCTCGGTTCAGATCCGTTCCGAACGCCGGGACAGGTTCTGCTTTATTCCTGCGCTTCAAATCGTTTCACCTGAATTTGGTTTTCAGTTCTAACCAGATGAACGATGTTGGAATTCAATTTGACTTTGATGTTTTGTCCACCGGCAGACGCCCAATCAAAAGGGACGTTCAGCTTTCTGGGCCGTCTGCAGGCCAATCAGCCGTGTCGCCTTTCCTTCACACGGATTTCATCATCAATCATTCCTGTTTCCTGTAGAATCATGTGACATGTTGCTTTACGTGCTCAGGAGGCGCCGCGGCGTTCGGAACGACTGAACGTTAAAAACAGGCCAACAAAAACACAACACAGAGGAAAATTAGTGTCTGAATTTCAATTCTACGGCTACCAAAACATCATCATCATCATCATCATCATCATCATCATCGTTATGTCACCATGGTAATGTGCATCATTAAGGGAGGGGGCGTGGCATGCAGGGAAACAGGGGAAAGGGGAGGAGCTAAGCGTTACACATCAGTTTAGTGGTATAAAAAAACTAATTTGCAGATTTTTTGATTTTTTAAATATTCAAAGAAATTGAAGGACAGGGAGATGGAGAGGGGGCGGGGCATAGCAAAGTGGGCGGGCTTTCTTGTTAAATAAACTTGGCTTGCTGTACAGTGAAACTCACACAACACTTCCTGTTTATTTGTTAACTTCCTGTTACCTAACATCTATTTCCCCAGATTTTTTGCTAATATTTACATATTTTCCCGCCTTTTTCCTCTAAAACTGACGGCTGTTTCCTGCAGACCAATCCTGTTCCTCCTTTAAACACAAACTTCCTGTTAAACGCCGTGCTTTTATGCTGTTTTCTACTGTTATTCCCAAATGATTTTACTAATATTTACACACATTCCTGCCTTTTTACCCCAATTTGATGACAATTGTCTGCACTGACCAATCCCGTCCCACCTCTGGCCTCGCGGCGTCTGTTTCCACCTTGAATGAAAGATTTTTGCTATTTACACATTTTCCTCATTTTTCCTGCCAGTTGGAGCGTTCTGTGCGTCAGCTGTTCCTGTTCCAGCTCCAATCTCTGAATTTTCCTGCTATCATTTGCCAACATTTCCCGCCAAAAATGCACTTCACTTCCTGCCTGTTTTCTCACACTGATGTCACGATGTACGAGCCGCGCTCCCCGCTGCCGCCGCCACCACTTCGTTCCTCTTTCTCCCCCTTTGTTTCCCGCCGTTTTGCACCTGGTGTCACAGCGACCGGCGTCGGGATCATGGACGGCCTGGTAGCCGTTGACGATGTTGCTGTTGTTGCTGTGGAAACGGCTGTGCTGCCTTCTGAATTTGCACTTTTCCTCGGTGACGGCGTGTAGTTAAAGGGGCTAACTCGCGCTGCTGCCACGCGCTGATGACATCGCTGCTGCTGTTGCTGTTGATTTCTTTGCGGCGGGAAATCTGACACTTTACCAGCCAAGTCCCCCGACGCCCCCGACGCCCCCGGTGACGACAGAGACGATGATGACAACTTCCTGTCTAAGCTCTCGCAGCTTTTTCGCAAATTCAGGTTGCTTTCTGGCGGTAAACGCGAACGTATCTCTGCACAGGAGGAGGAAATGGACGAACAGGAAGAGGAAGACGGGGTTTTCCCAGTTGCTATGGTGCCGTCAATGACTGGCGGGGAGTTGGTTGCTGTTGGCAAAGAGGAGGCGGAGCTACAACGTGAGCTATTCACAGGGCAATCCTCCATTTTCACCCAAATTTCTTCAGATTTGTCACTGCCAATTGCTGCTACTTCCTGCTCTTCACCTCCACTTCCTTTCCGCCAAGTCCCGCCCCCTCTTCTTCCATTTGCTGAGCCTGTCTTCCTCCGCCGCTCGGGCTCACCATCCAGGCTCCGCCCCTTTTCACTGGATTCTGAAGATGCTGACAAAACAGACGATGAACTCCCTGACCGTTTCCACGTCCCAACGCGTGGCAGCGAAGACGAGTGTTTACTTGCGTTTCCACTTCCTGCCCCACCGCCGCTGGCGTTTTCCCGTTTCCATGTTCCTGTCCGACTAAATCTAGATGATGTTGATGATGACATCACGACCGCCTGATTGGCTGAGGCAGCATCTGTTGGGCGTGATGGGCTCTCTGAATGAGAGCGCCCCATTTCCTGTTTACGCGCTGCTGCTGCTGCTGACACTCCGGTTCCTAATTGGCTCTGCGGTGACTTTGCCCTCCAGTTAACAGCAGCCAATCCGGTGCTCCCTGCTGACACTGTTGTCGCGGTGACACTTGTTGGTGATGTCATTGGTGACGAAAGCGACTCAAACGATGCAGATTCCTCCAGCTTCCTCTTCAGCGTTGGGCTCGGCGCTTCTTTAATGAATGTTGACTGGCGAACCAACTGTGGCTTATCCTGTCGCTCCGCCCCCTCTGAGCTCGCTGCAACCTGATTGGCAGCGCCTCCTTTACTTTTAGAATCCCTTTCCTGCTGCTTCCTGTTTGTTGTCAAAGATCTAGATGCTGATTCGCTCCTAGGAATCCCGCTGCTTTGCCGTGATTTGGATCCAAACGCAGCTCTGGCGGCTCCGCCCCCGCTTCCACAAGCCCCGCCCACCGTTATTCCTGAGGCAGAGGCTCCGGCCCCTCCAGGTGATGCAGTTCTAGGCAGCTGCGACAGCTTAGAACGAATCAGATTGCCCGAATTTGAACTTTGGCGAGAATTTGGCGTCGAATCACGAGATGATGATGATGCAGCAGTTCCACCTCTCCCCCTTCCTCCTGCGTCCTCATTGGCTCGCCCAGCTCTGGAGGCGGAGCCAGCCAGCTTGGCCCGCCCCCTGCTTGCTGATGATATCATCGCCTCCCTCGGTTTCCCTGTAATCAAACTCCGATACACCTTTTTCCCGCCTTTAACTGACTTCACTTCCTGTTCCTCTTTCTTCTTCGCGTCTTCCGGCTTCAAAATGCGTGGCCTGCCTTTCTTTTTTGCCACTTCCTCCTCCTCCACTTCCTCTTCCTCTTCATCCACTTCCTCCTCATCTTCAGGTTCTGTTCTCCGATTGGCTGAAAGGTGAAATGGTGACCCGGCAGATTTGAGGGACAAAACAGAGTCTGAATCGGAAGACGCTTGGCGGGAGAAGCAGGCAGCGGCAGCAGCAGCTTGGTTTAAGCTGCTAACAATTGAGTTGGCGCCTTCCTGGATCGCCTTCCAATCAAAGGACTCTGAGTCAGGGGAGGCGGGGCTACAGCCGGCCTCATCGACTTGCGATTCACCAATTTCCTCTCTCTCATGTTCCTCATGTTCCTCAATTCGGGGCTCTTTTCTGCCAAAATGCTGCTGTTTTCTTCCTGTCTTTCTTCATTTTTTGTGACGGGGAGTGATGCTGTTTGCATAGGAAGTGATGCTGGGATACAGGAAGTGGTGGCAGATGTCTTCCCACCTTGTTTCTTCTTCTTGGGCATTGCAGAGCTGATGCATTCCTGCAGCAAGTCGTCTTCAGAGTCGATGCTTAATGAGCTCAAAGAAGAATTCCTTGAGAAGCAGACGGGCGTGTCTTCAACATGGAAGGCCTTTGGGGCGTAACCCGATGATGCCACAGGTGGGCGTGGCTTCTGTCCTTCAGAACCACCCATAGCAGCCGGTGCCGTGGAAACAGGAAGAGACTTGTCCTCCACTTCCTGGTGTTTTGGTGGGAATTCATTGTTGTTGTTCTCCTGGTCGATGTCACTTAATGAACTTAATGAGGAGTTGCGGGAGAAGCAGACGGGCGTGTCTTCTACGGCAGCGAAGCGCTGCCGCTCGTCACTCACTGGCTGGGGTGGTGGCGGCGGTCTTGGCTCTGCCCCTTTCTGTGCTTTCTCCTCGCTTCCTGCCTCAAATTTGGCCAAAATTTCTGTGTTGGTTTGGCGCTTTTCCTCTCGTTTTCCCTCTGTTTTGGCACGTTTCTCCTCCTGGCTCCGCCTCCTCCTTCTCCTATGCCCCTCCCCCTCCTCCTCTATGACTTCCTGTTGTTCAGCATCATCATCATCAAAGTCCAGCGAGCTCAGCGAATCATTTCGTGAGAAGCAGTATGGTGTTCCCTCAATCGGTGTGTAGTGGCGCGGCGAGTCAAAGGCAAATCCTGGTTTCTGATTGGCTGCTTTGGTCACCATGGCAATTGAGGAGGTGTATGCCTTCTGAGGCATTGGCTTCACAGGGGATGTTGGCTTCTTTTTAGCCCCACCCCCTTGCTGTGATTGGAGGAGGAGGAGTTTCTGTTGCTGCGATGAATTTGACGTTGATGATGAGGAAGAGGAAACAGGAAGTTTGGGACCAGAAGGAAGAGGTGGCGCTTGGGGTGTGGGTGCTGAGAGAAGG
Source organism: Myripristis murdjan (assembly GCF_902150065.1). Classification (NCBI taxonomy): domain Eukaryota; kingdom Metazoa; phylum Chordata; class Actinopteri; order Holocentriformes; family Holocentridae; genus Myripristis; species Myripristis murdjan. The sequence goes on along the minus strand of NC_043991.1, from coordinate 192,908 downwards.
GGCGGGGCTTGAGGGGGAAGTGCAGCTTGAGGGGGATGTGCAGCAGGAGGGGGTGGGGCTTGGCGACGCCCCTTAGGCATGGCAGCGCTGATGCACTCTGCCAAAATGGCTTCACTTTCTTCGTTTTCATCACCTTCTGGTAGATTTTCCTGCCGTTTCCTCTGGTTCTGATTGGGAGAAGTGGACTGGAGGGGCAGAACAGGAAGTGGCGAGGCAAGGAGGAGTGGCTCAGCCGGTGGCGAGTCAATGGTGAGGTCGCTGAGTGATGTAGCAGCTGAGAAGTTGAGTGGCGTTCCCTCGACACAGTAGACGCGTGGGACTTCCTCATTGGGCGGCGTTGCTGTTTTCATCATTGTTTTCCTGGGCTGTGATTGGCCACGGCTTTGCTGCATGGCCGCTGAAGTTGGTAGAAGCTTGTAGACAGGAAGTTGGCTTGGTTTGCTGCTGCTGCTGCGATTAATCGCAGTAGAAGAAGATGGCAAAGACGGTGCTGAAGAGGAAGAAGAGACTGACACAGTGGCAGAAATTTGCGGCGCTGTCGTTTTTGATTTGGGTTTCCGCGAAGATTTAGGCATGGCAGAGTTAATGCACGCCTCCAGAATCGAGATGTCATCATCGTCATCTGATTCGTCGAGAAGCTCAGCTGGCTCTGCCTCCCTCTGTGTCTGATTTGCAGCCTTTTTCTCCTTTTGACTTTCGGTTTCAATGTTTTCCTCGCCACTTTTCTTGATTTTCTTTGTCATTTTTCCGAGTTTTTCATCTTCTTTGGGTATGTACGGCTCATCCAAACTGAGCGCGCTCAGACTGGATGCTCGCGAAAACCCAGCCGGCGTGGATTCAGTAGCAAAGTGCAACAAAACATCACCACTGCTTTCGTTTTCTTCGCCACCGTTCACTCCTCTCCGCTTTGACTTCCTCTCTGCTTCTTTCGCCATTTCCTTTGCTTTTGTTGCTTCAGGAGGTGGCGTCTTGGCCCTGGAGGGCGGTGCCGTCTGGCCTGGGCTGTCAGGAAGCTCACTGGGGCTCACCACGCCACTCGGCACACCGCTGCTGCCACAAGGCAAGCTGGGTAGCGAGCTGGCGAGCGACGATGGTGCCTCGAAGCTATCCAGTGAGGAGAGAGACGTGCAGCGGCTGAACATCAGCGGTGTTTCGTCCTCCAATAATGGCGGACTCTTTGGCGTGTGGGCGCCTGATGATGATGTCATCTGTTGGGAAGGGGCGTGGCTTCGCTTCGGCTTTGGAATGGCACTTACAGCTTGGATGGTTTCTTTCTCACGCCGCCTCTTTTCCAGTGTTTCCTTTTCAGAAATGGGAAGTGTCGGGTAGTCATTCCCACCTTTTTCCTGGCTACGCCCCTTCCTATCAATGACATCATCATCATCATCCTGCGATGAAAGTGATGACAGTGAACTCCCACGTGAGAAACAGATGGGCGTGTCCTCCACGCAGTATGTCTGAAGTGTTTCCTGGTTGATTTTTCCCGGCAAGATGCGAGGATTAGCATTGCTGACTGCCGTTGCGTTCTGGGGGCGAAGCTGAGTGTTCTGATTGGTCGAGGGGGCTGAAACAGATGACAGGGATGTGGAAGAGGACGATGAAGCAGCTGAGGAAGGGGCTGAGCCTGCGGCATCTTTCGTTGGTGATTTAAACACCGACGAAGAAGACGATACTGAGCAGGGAGCGGAATTCCCCACAGAGGTGACGTCGTATTTGAGGCTGTAGTCGATTGGCTGCTCCTCCGGCCGCTCCCCCTCCGCGTAGCGCTCGCCGTAGTTGGTCGGCTTGTCGTCCTCGCCGCTGCCCATAATGTCATAGCCTGCCGGCGGCACCACCACAAATCTTTGACGTCGCATCCCACCCGTGTCCCCCCCACTTCCTGTTTCTTTTCTTCCTGTATAGCCCCGAAACCCTGCCCCTCTCCTTCCTACTTCCTCTTCCCCTACTTCCTGTGTCCGATTTGGACTCTGCCTCCCAGAATTCAACTGTTCGTCTGAATACTTCAAGCTATAGTTGATGGGTGTGTCCAAATCGGCATCATCATCGTCCTCCATATGATTGGCGCTACGGATTTTGTGCGCCAGATCTGCTGGGTACTTCCTGTATGCACAGAACTTGGAGCCGCTGCTCGCCCCGCCCACCCCGATGGCATCACACTCTTCCGATGAATAGCACGCCTCGGATTTTGACTTGTACCCATCAGCGCTCGTCACGCTGTTCAGGCTATCGCTAGATGCTCGGTTTTCGAATTTCGGTGGCGGAGGTGCCACTGCTGCTGCTTTTGGCGGGAAATTCCTGGCATAGGTGACTTCATCACTCCCCAAAACCCCGCCCACTACCCCACCCCACTTCCCCTCCTCCCTCTCTCCCCCAATCCCCTTCTGCTTAACCTTTTTTCCTTCCAAAACTGCCACATTTGCATATTTTGCTTTCTCCCTACTTCCTGATTCATAAGTCCCGCCTCCTCCGCCACTTCTTGCTTTCCGATTGGCTGCTTTGGGGCTGAGGTTGTCTATGTTGTCGAAGGTCTCTGACAGCTGCTGCGCGTCCAGCTCGTCCAACAGGGCTTTGTGTTTCCGGGCGGGAAGTGACGGTGTCAGAACCCCCGAAGAAGAAGCGCCCATCGCCGCCACCGCCGCATCTTTGGCGAATCGAGCTGGCCGATTGGCCATGAGGTTGCGCAGGGCGGCGGCGCTGCCCATGGCGATCATCTTGTGGCGGGAGTGGATGAGGCTCCGCAACATGCCGACAGCGCCCAGCTCCCACAGCGCCTCCTGGTCGCGCTGGTTGCGGGCGGAAAGGTTCCAGAGCGTCCCGCAGGCGTTGGAGACGATGGTGAGCGAGTGCGAGGTGAGCTGCTGCAGCAGCGTGGGCAGGCAGCCGTGCTCACGCAGGATTTGTCTGCAGAGGAAGAAGAAACAGAGAGAGACGACGTGAGAGGCTCAGCAGGAAAAAATATCATTTGGTAGGAACATTTTGTGAAGAAACATTTGACTCTGTACTTTGAATTCATCTATTTATATTCACTGAACAATTAATTTAACTTTCAATATTACTTACAGTGTTTAAAATGTAATTAACACTAGATTTGAAATGTTTTATATTTTTTAAATACTTTAAATGCTTTAGTAGTTTTTAGCAAAATTTTAAGTAATTAGGAATTTTTGATACCTAAAAATTTACTACCATAAAAAACATGTAAAAACTGCTAGCACTGTTTATCTTAAAAGTAACATGAAATTATAATAAAAATATATTTAAAAACATAACATAAAAAAGAAACAGAAATTGAAAAAAGATTAAAGTTAATAATAAACATTAAAAGTAATCAGAAACATGTTGAAATTGAAAAAGGAGAAAGTGAATTCTTTTGCATTAGTTCTTCTGCATTTTTTCCCACCCCACATATTGTGGTTGCCGTGGTTACCTGTGGGCCTCGTTGGTGGCGATGAGGCTGGAGACGTTGCGTAGGATCCCTCCGCCGCTCTCGATGATGGCGAGCGTGTTGCTGTGGCTGCGGTGCGTCAGCGTGCTCACCAGGAAGGCCAAGGCCCCGCCCACCGCGCAGATCTCCGCCTTGTTCTCCGTGCAGTGCGCCGACAGGTTCCAGAGCGCGCTCAGTACCGACTTCAGAGTCGACTCCTGGCCAATGGGAGCACAGGGAGACAAACACACGGGCTGAGTGTGAATAAAAACACCGAGGCTGGAAATCGATCACATTATTGATCCCCATCAGGGAAACTCCATGGACTGAACGCCAGCGCACAAAAACTCAGTTACCAAGATGACAGAAACAAACAGCAGGAGGCGCTGCTTAGGAGGAGACTTGGGAGTGCCGGCGCTGCAGGGTCGCTCAACCACACCTTCACCGCTTCACCGCTGCCTCCAGACGCACCTGACACAGCTCAGGTCAGTCTGTCGTCACGGCGACGACCGCCTTTACCTGAACTACAGCTTCCGGCCGCCGCTCAGCTGCTCTGACAGAAACAGGAAGTTGTTTCCTTCACTGCCGGAGGAGCTGAGCCGCCAGAGTTTCAAGAAAATACCTTTTCTGTCTTTTAGCAAAAAGACAGAAAAGGCCCTGCACCTGCTCAGGTCCTCTCCTCCATCTGTCACTTTGTTCAGGTTCCAAAGAGTTCAACGCAGCGTCCATGTTCCTGCTCCAGGTTCTTACAACCCCCCAACACACACACACACACACACCACACACACACACACACACACACACACACACACACACACACACACACACACACACACACACACACCTCCTCCTCCTCTCCAGATTCAGAGAGTCTGGATTGCACTGACTAATAATTCAGCCTCTCCTGGTTGCCATGGTTACGCAGGCCCAGGTGGTCTGTGTTCAGGTGTGCACGCTGAGGAAGAGGAAGCTGATCGCTGATCTGAGGTTTTATCATTGTAATAAAAGAAAGTTTTGTTTTTGTTTTGTTTTTTTTTTAGAGGAAAAAAATAAAGGAGCAAAACCTGCCAGAAAATAAGCAACACCGTGTTTTAAAAATGAAAAAGAAAACTGAATTTTTAATGATCAAACTGACGTACTATTTCTTTAAAAGGTTACACGACACTTTTCAAAATAAAAGCCTGTCCCTGGGCTCTGCGTTTTGAAACTCAAATCACCTAAAATGAATGAAAGTGAAAAGCTGAAGCGCACCTTCTGGACCTCGAGCGCGCAGCCCATCAGCGCCCCCACGCTGCCGACCTCGCGCAGCGTCTTCTTGCTGTTGACGTCGGCTCGCCATGACAGATTCCGCAGAACGCTCGCGATCACCTGACCGCAGAAACAGAGACGAGTTTCATTAACATGTCCGTGAAAAATATTGCAAAGTATCAGTAAATAAATTAGACAGGTATAGAAAAATGAAAAATATTAATTATAAAACAATTTTGTGTATAAAAATGTCACATGTTGTGTCTCAGGAATACACACACACACACACACACATATATATATATATATATACATATAAATACATTAAAAAATAATATAGAAAATAATATAGAAAATAAAATACTCCATAAAAACACTTACATTGATTAAAATAATATTAACTCAGTTTTCTGATGAAAAAGCGTTCAGGAAAATGTGCAGTTTAAAAAAAGTTTCTAAAAACAAATGAAGGCTAATTTTATTCACATCTCAAATTACAATTTTAATAAATTACAAAAATGCAACAGTGTCTCTTCTAAAATGTCGAGTAATTTTTCCTCTGCCCAGATCCAGGTGCGGCGGCGTTGCCGTGGTAACGGGCGGGGTGCGTACCTGCTGCAGGTCCTCGCTCTCCGACTTGAGCTGGGCGACCATGGCGCGCATGCAGCCCTTCATGGAGCACAGCGTGGCCTGAGGACACGACACGTCTTTACTGCATGTTGCATTCATCAATAAT
>NC_043991.1:175000-182500 GCF_902150065.1 Myripristis murdjan | reverse complement strand
TATAAAGAAAGAACAAAACTGTAAGAAAAAAACACCAAAACACGTTTGATTTTAAAAACTGGGACAAAAGGAAATGGAAAATAACTGAAAATCTACTCAAAATAAAAGAAAAAAATCACAAACTACAATCAATACAGTCACTACAAATATCTTTTTTGTTGTTCTGGTCTTGGTCTTGGTCATGGTCATGGTCTTGGTCCCGGTCTTGGTCCCGGTCATAGTCATGGTCCCGGTCTTGGTCATGGTCCCGTTCCTGGTCATGGTCTTGGTCATAGTCATGGTCCTGGTCTTGGTCCCGGTCATAGTCATGGTCCCGGTCTTGGTCATGGTCCCGTTCCTGGTCTTGGTCATGGTCATGGTCCTGGTCTTGGTCCCGGTCTTGGTCATGGTCCCATTCCTGGTCTTGGTCATGGTCTTGGTCATGGTCATGGTCTTGGTCCCGGTCTTGGTCTTGGTCATGGTCCCGGTCCCGGTCCCGGTCATGGTCTTGGTCCCGGTCATGGTCCCGGTCATGGTCCCGGTCATGGTCCCGGTCATGGTCTTGGTCCCGGTCATGGTCCCGGTCATGGTCCCGGTCCCGGTCCTGGTCATGGTCATGATCATGGTCCCGGTCTTGGTCATGGTCATGGTCATGGTCCCGGTCTTGGTCTTGGTCTTGGTCTTGGTCACGGTCTTGGTCCCGGTCATGGTCCCAGTCATGGTCCCGGTCATGGTCCCAGTCATGGTCCTGGTCATGGTCATGATCATGGTCCCGGTCTTGGTCATGGTCATGGTCATGGTCCCGGTCTTGGTCTTGGTCTTGGTCATGGTCCCGGTCTTGGTCTTGGTCATGGTCCTGGTCATGGTCATGATCATGGTCCCGGTCTTGGTCATGGTCATGGTCCCGGTCTTGGTCATGGTCTTGGTCTTGGTCTTGGTCATGGTCATGGTCATGGTCCCGGTCTTGGTCTTGGTCTTGGTCCCGGTCTTGGTCATGGTCTTGGTCCCGGTCTTGGTCCCGGTCATGGTCCCGGTCCCGGTCATGGTCATGGTCCCGGTCTTGGTCCCGGTCATGGTCATGGTCATGGTCATGGTCCCGGTCTTCGTCATGGTCTTGGTCCTGGTCCTCCTCACCTGCGCCCTCCTCTCCATCTCCTGGCAGGAGCCCAGCTGCTCCTCCATGGCGGCTCGCAGCTGTCGAGCCTCGAACTCCAGCTGCCGCCGGCTCATGTCGGTCTGCAGCGAGAACTACAGCGAGAGAGCAGCAACGTTAACAGCCCGCCACACAAACACACACACACACACACACTCACACTCACACTCACACTCACACTCACACTCAGACAGGTTTAAACCAACCAAAAAAAATCTAATTTGGTTTTGGAACACTAGGACTTAACAATAAACTATTACACTCAAAAAATAAATAAAATAAAATTTAAATACAAATCTACAACCACAGTTGTGTTTTTGTGTGTACAATGTTTTTGTACATTCTCAGTGATTGGCATAAAATAAAATACATTAAAAAAATCAAAATGATTGAAGTTAAGCAGCTGTTCAAATAAAAACAAGAAACAAGCAGTGTTGATTATGAATATTAATGAGGTGAAGTGTTTTACATTCTCAGTGAGCGGCAGGCTGTCGATCCTCTTGGTGAGGTTCTGCAGCTGAGTGTAATACCAGTCCTTCTCCTTCTCCTCCTTCTCCAGCTCAGCCAATAGGAGAGACCTGGGAGAGCGACAGCCAATCAGAGAGCAGGAAGGACACTAACAGGAAGTTAACTCCCCAAAAAAATCCCCAAAGATACTATTGCAAAATAAACAACAAAAACACCAGGAAAGTAAAAGAAAACTTAAGAAAAAGTACAAATCAGGATAACACCACAAAATAACTACAGAAAATAACATTGTGTATCATTAAAAATACAAAACTATGAAAAATACCAAAAAGCTAAAACACAGCAACATAGCTACAAAAGGATAAAACTACAGACAAAAATGATTCAAACAACTACACAAAATATAATGGGAGGCCATGCTAACCCCATTAGCATTAACATTAGCATTGCAATTCATTCTCTATGGAAAGCCCTGCTAACCTCTCCTTCTCCAGCTCCTCCAGGTAGGGCGGGGCCCCGTGGCCGGGCCCTCCATCGGGCAGAGGGCCTCTCCTGGGGAACGCGGCGGCGGCTCCGCAGCCCGAGCCGGAGCCGGAGGCGGAGGAGGCGGAGCTGCTGGAGGAGGACGGCCCGCCCGGGGGCTTCGCTCGCGGCTTGAAGCCCGACGGCTCCAGGCTCATTTCTGGAGAGAGAGAGAGAGAGAGAGAGAGAGAGAGAGAGAGAGAGAGAGAGAGAGAGAGAGAGAAAGAGAGGGAGGAGCGAGAGACATCAGCTTCCTGCTGATGACTCTGGTCAGTAATGAAGTGCTGGATTCCTACAGTGACGCTGTGATGATCAACACTCCAGGTTTTTTTTTAACTTTCTATGATCAATGACTTTTCAATTCAGGCAAGTTTCCTTTTCAAGTTGTGTTTCCAAAGCCTGCGGGCAGAAGGCGGGCGGCTGACGGGCGGCAGGTGGGTGGCTGACGGGTGGCAGGTGGGTGGCAGGTGGGCTGCAGGTGGGCGTCTGACGGGCGGTCAGTGATCAGCTGCCACTCTGTCTTTTATACACTTTCACAAATTTCTAATGCACATATTTTTATATTTCTGACTTACAAGTTTCCCATTTTCCTCTCAGGAATCAATAAAGTATTTCTGATTCTGACTCTCCTGTTTCACTGCAGGTAGGCGGCAAAACACCATCAGTGGATCAATATATTGATTTGTGTAGTATTACATAGCGAGGAGGATCAGTGTCATGACAACAGGGCCGATCTATTGATTTCAATTCTATGTCTACCTGTGGGCCATCAGGTCGCTCTGCTCCAGGTCAGGCATGGCGACAACAAATCTTCATTAACCTTCATTAATCTTCATTAACCTTCATTAACCTTCATAAACCTTCATTAATCTTCATTAACCTTCATTAACCTTCATTAACCCTCATTAACCTTCATTAACCTTCATTAATCTGCTCCAACGGCCTGAATTTGATTTTAATCACTGATTTTGTTTTTGTTTTTGTTCTAACTTGTTTTCATTCATTCTATTTCATTTGAAATTATTTTTATTGAGTTTTCAGTGAAGAAAATGGAAAAAAAGAAACTGACAGGAGGTGCCAACAGGAGTAGAGGAGGAGCAGAGGAGGAGGAGTGGAGGAGCAGAGGAGGAGTGGAGGAGGAGCAGAGGAGCAGAGGAGGAGTGGAGGAGCAGAGGAGGAGAGGAGGAGCAGAGGAGGAGCAGAGGAGTGGAGGAGTGGAGGAGCAGAGGAGGAGCAGAGGAGGAGGAGTGGAGGAGCAGAGGAGTGGAGGAGCAGAGGAGGAGAGGAGGAGTGGAGGAGGAGCAGAGGAGTGGAGGAGCAGAGAAGGAGCAGAGGAGGAGGAGTGGAGGAGGAGCAGAGGAGGAGGAGTGGAGGAGCAGAGGAGGAGGAGTGGAGGAGCAGAGGAGGAGCAGAGGAGGAGGAGTGGAGGAGCAGAGGAGGAGCAGAGGAGGAGGAGTGGAGGAGCAGAGGAGGAGCAGAGGAGGAGGAGTGGAGGAGCAGAGGAGTGGAGGAGCAGAGGAGGAGAGGAGGAGTGGAGGAGGAGCAGAGGAGGAGCAGAGGAGTGGAGGAGCAGAGAAGGAGCAGAGGAGGAGGAGTGGAGGAGGAGCAGAGGAGGAGGAGTGGAGGAGCAGAGGAGGAGGAGTGGAGGAGCAGAGGAGGAGCAGAGGAGGAGGAGTGGAGGAGCAAAGGAGGAGTGGAGGAGCAGAGGAGGAGGAGTGGAGGAGCAGAGGAGCAGAGGAGGAGCTCTGCGATGTTTTACCTTTCAGACGCTCGATGAGCTCGAGCTGTGAGCCGCCGGCCTCGCTGGCTTCTTCTTCTATGGTGCCCTGCAGCTGCTTCAGCACTTCCTGTTGGACAGGAAGTGAGAGGCGACATCAGGAGCGACTCTTTAACCTGCATCAGCTGTTAAAGGCTGGCACACACTGCAGGAAACCTTTAGAGAGCACACACTTGATGATGATAAAAGACAGATCATCTTACAGTGTGTGTGTGCAGCACGGAGCACACACACACTGTAAGATTCTTCAGCAGAGCGTCAGCTTCTTCATGCTCATTATTCTAAAGGGGCGCTCACACTGAAAGCGACAAAATCGCCTGTAGTCGCTCAGTTCGCTTCCTTCGCGTCGCCTGCAGTTTTCTTTGCAGTTTTCTGCAGGCGCGATGGAAGCGATAGAAGCGACGGAGGGGGCGGGGCAGGTGTGTCAGCGGGAGTATAGACTATATGTAGGTGCTGTATACATGACTTTTTTCTTTTAACTAAAAGACGTTTTTGTAGGCTACCTTGTAATCAGGCATAGGGATGTTTATTTACCTTAAGTTTGGGAGGTAACTTCCTCCTTCAGAAAGGTCCAGCTGACAGCCGGAGCGGCACCTGTCAGATCCGGAAGACCTGACCTGACCGGGTGGCCGTGCACGGTGCGGTGCTGGCCGGCACCAGGTCTGCCGGATCTGACAGGTGCGCCGCGCATACAGACTGCCGTGCTTTCATTATAAACCAACTTTTGTTTATATGCGGTTGCAGCAGCACAACGGACAGCAACACAGACAACATGGTTCATTATTGATTGCGCAACGCGGCGATTTGCCGGTAATCGCACTGCGCGCATTAAACGGTTTTGCGGAGGCAGGGGGAAAGTTGCATGATTTACACCGTATCCACGTTCGCGCTGCGTGCGTGACCGTGCATGTGCTCGTGCATGAACGCTTGGGCGCGGTACAAACTTTGTAATGTGAGTAGCCTCTAATCCATTCATTTCATTGGATAATATGCCGGTGGGATGAGTGGAAGTCCCTGATTGATCGAAAAGATTCTTCTGATTGGCTGGGCCTCTTGTAAAAGTGGCCCAGCCGATAGATCACAGATAAACAGAATCGTTTTTAGTCAAGAACAAAAGGCTCTTAATGAGCACTTCAGCGTGAGAAATCGGAGGTGTGGAGGTTTTTTTGTTTTTGTCCCTGTATATTTGTTTTTGTCCCTGTATATAAGCAAGCTTGGATCATAGAGCTCTGGAAAACCTGAGACCACAGTTATCAGTTTCTCCTCCATCATCCATCCTCCTCCTCTCTCATACTCCGGTCAACTTTTGCCTCCGTGGGAATCCAGATCGGCTCGCTATTGGCCGTCGCCTCGGTCGCGTCGCTCCTCATTTGCATAAAGTTGAGATTTTCTCAACTTTTTTCGCTCGCATCGCGTCGCTGAATTCGCTCGTTGCCCGTCGCTCGTCGCCGCTGTCGCCCGAATCGCCCCTCGTCGCCAGCGTACATTGAAAATGAATGGCAGCTCGTCGCTCAAGTCGCCTCTGTCGCTTTCAGTGTGAGCGCCCCTTTAGGCTGCTTTCAGACCTGTGGCCCGTTTGCTTTGTTCTCATTCAGGGGCTAAATCGATCCAGTTGTTTCGTTTTTCGTTTGGGGCGTTTGTGTTCACAGGGAAACGTCTGTAGGTTCAAAGCTGTAAACAAACGCCATGCGCGAACCAGCTGTTCCCTCATTGGTCAGAAATTCCCCCGAAAGAAGAAGTTTCCTCTTCCATTCTTACCCGGAAAAAACAAAAACCATGGAGCATCTTCAGCGTGTGGCTGGTTTGTTTCTCTGTGTTTCTGTGGTGAATGTACCGGTGATCTGTAACCGAGGAAAACATCCCGTTCTACCAGGAATCCAGACTGTGCAGGGAAAATAATATCATGCTGCATCTGCTGAGAAGAAGACGGGCCGCGACAAGGACTCGCCGACAAAGACGGGCTCTGGCTCTGAACCACAGTTCTGAGTGACTTGTGTCGGTTGCTGTGTCGATTCTGTTCTCACTGCAAACGAACCGCTCCAGGGCTCCAATGGAAGCGAGCCGAGACCACCTCTTCTAGGTGATCTCAGCTCGCTTCTTTTGTCCCGCATCCGAGCGCGATCGCTGTGTTCACATATGTCCAAACCAACCGATCTTTAGGGGGAAACGCTCCCTGTTTCGGAACAGCTGCTCCAAACGAGACAGGTCTGAAAGCACCCTAAATCTTGTGTAGTCAAACGTGACTTCAGTGTAAACAAACATGGCGGACAAACACCGGCGCCAAAATCCACAAAAAAGGTACAGAAATGAAAATTATCGAAACCCTAAATGCCACTGTGTGTCATCTAGCCAATGACAGGCAGAATAAATAACTTCACTGCCATGGTTAACAACAAAGTGCCCTGTTGTCCGGGTGGGGAATTGAACCCTTGGTCTCATGCATGGCAGGAGGAGACACTATCCGCTCTGTCATTAGGAATTACACACTGTTCCTACGGTTTGGCCTTATTTTCTATTCATGTTGAGAAAAAACTGCAAAGTCCGATCAGTTTTAAAATTGACAAGCCGCTTTTTCTCCACAAGACGCACATTTTTCGTATAGGATAATAAAATAATAATAATAACAAAAAAAATAAAGGTAAAAAAAGGGACGAAAAGATGTTTAATATTTGTGACTAGAAATCCTGTAGCCTAGTGTGTGGAAGTCCTGTAGTGTGCGGAAAGCAGCCCGCTCGGCTGAAGCTGCATCAGTGAGCTCAGTTAGAGCCGAGTAACGGTGCATTTTATTGTCAGAAAAGGTAACAGCGTTGTAACGGGAGAAGCAATATATATATATATCTATATCTATATCTATATCTCTATATATAGATATACACTATATTACCAAAAGTATTCGCTCACCTGCCTTTACTCATACTATGAACTGAAGTGCCATCCCATTCCTAACCCATAGAGTTCAATATGATGTCTGTCCACCTTTTGCAGCTATTACAGCTTCAACTCTTCTGGGAAGACTGTCCACAAGGTTGAGGAGAGTGTTTATAGGAATTTTTGACCATTCTTCCAAAAGCGCATTGGTGAGGTCACACACTGATGTTGGTCGAGAAGGCCTGGCTCTCAGTCTCCGCTCTAATTCATCCCAAAGGTGTTCTATCGGGTTCAGGTCAGGACTCTGTGCAGGCCAGTCAAGGTCATCCACACCAGACTCTGTCATCCATGTCTTTATGGACCTTGCTTTGTGCACTGGTGCACAGTCATGTTGGAAGAGGAAGGGGCCCGCTCCAAACTGTTCCCACAAGGTTGGGAGCATGGAATTGTCCAAAATGTTTTGGTATCCTGAAGCATTCAAAGTTCCTTTCACTGGAACTAAGGGGCCAAGCCCAGCTCCTGAAAAACAACCCCACACCATAATTCCTCCTCCACCAAATTTCACAGTCGGCACAATGCAGTCTGAAATGTACCGTTCTCCTGGCAACCTCCAAACCCAGACTCATCCATCAGATTGCCAGATGGAAAAGCGTGATTCATCACTCCAGAGAACGCGTCTCCACTGCTCTAGAGGCCAGTGGCGGCGTGCTTTACACCATTGCATCCGACGCTT
>NC_043991.1:102500-172500 GCF_902150065.1 Myripristis murdjan | reverse complement strand
AGCGCTCCTGCAGCGCCATCTTGCCCCGTGCACGCTCACGGTGCACGTGCACGCTCCCAACAAACATATACAATAGGAGAAACAAAAGACAAAAAAGGGACATTCCCCCTCCTTTTGTCTGTTTTTTTCTTGCTGTTTCTGGACAGGAGGAAAGAAAACAGGAAGTGAGGCGCTGGAGGAAACAGGAAGCAGGAAGTGACTACATGTGTCTGTGTGGAGAGAAGAGGCGAAAACAAGAAGACAATAAACATGGAAGAAAAAGTGTTTAACAAAGGTGAAAGAAGAGGAGGTGAAATCAAAACAACATAAAGAAAGGATGAGAAAAGAAACTAAAAGACATAAATGAAGAAATACTAGATAAGACAAAAACAAGAAGACTGACAAAGAAAACAGAAACAAAACAAATTAAAGAGGAAAAATGGCTAAGAAAATAAGAAAAGATGGTCAAAGAAAATGACAAAGAATGGTAGAAAAATAAAAAAAACTCAAATCAATCAGAAAAAATACAGAATCAAAGACAAAGATAGGAAAAAAGATGAGAAGAAAGATGAGAATAAAACAGAATATAAAAGATGAGAAAAAATGATAAGAAAGAAGTGACAGAAAGAGGAAAAAGGAAAAAAGGCCAACAAACAAGACAAACAAACAAAGATGGGTTTTTAGAAGGGAATAAGAACAGAATCAAAGACGGGAAAAAGGAAAAAAAAAAAAAAAGGACAATCAAATCCTCACCCAAAGTGCCAAAACGCACAGAGGTCTCACTCCCACCAGAATTTCCTGTTCCAACTTCCCATCAAGTCCCAAAATAAAAATCCAAAGCTCACAAACTCGGACTACAGTGGAGAGAGAGGGTTCACTCTGTCTCCTGGACTGAGACAAAACACGGAACGAAATGAGGAGGGAAAAAAATCGGGAAACAAAGAGTTGATTATGTGGCGGCGGAGCGCGTGATTGGTCGATTGGTCACTGGTTCTATTCTGGTGTGTTTGTGCGAGACGAGCCTGAGGCCAGACAGACAGACAGACGTCCTGCCTTCCATCCATACACGACAACGGGAAGACGTCTCACTCCCACAGGTTTCCCAGAACCATTCACTTCCACATCAAAATCAACGATCTGGAAACACTAGCCGTTTGTTAGCATGTTTATGCTAGTTTTTAGCATCTCTTAGCATCTAAATGCACATGCTACATACATGCTAGCCTCTTCACAGTGGCCACGCCCACTTCCTGCCAAAAACCATGCTGACAGGAAGGAGAAGACCATCTGAAAATGTTTCTTTATGTTTTAACATCTATTTATTATTACTACATTAGTGTTAGCATGATTTTAGCATCTGTTAGCGCCTACATTCACTACATGCTAACATCTTTCACCCCCACCCCCCCAATAGCCACACCCACTTCCTGCCAATCTTCAATCTACCTATACCAACACAGAAAGACATCTTACTCTGATACATTTTCCCCACCAAAAATGAAATAATAAAATCATTAAAATATGATATATATTTATGTAACGTATCAAATGTAAGTAACAAGTACCAAAAAAGTGATATAACAAACATTAATAATAATAAAGTTAATAATGGAATCAAAGGATCGTAGTTCTTCAATTCAAAACACATTGTTATGCCAGAATAGACGAAGCCCCAAAAATAAATTAATTATTGTAAGTATGTGTAACATGTATTTATACGCTGTAATAGATGTTGTAAGTTCTAAATGATGTGTTTTAGGGGGTTTTCACACGTATTTGGGTCGACCCCATATACAGTGTATCAATTTTCAGCTGGAGCGGCTCGGCTTCACATTCTGCTTTTTATCACCGCACCAAGTCCACTGCTCTACAGAACGGAGCGTCATGTATCCATGGCAACCAGACAGAAAAGAAGGTTGAAATGAAGCCTCAAGATGTAAACCGAACACACGTGAACGATGGAGACTCAACAGCAACGCCGTCTGATGAGCCTGACGTCAGGGACGGTTTCACTACGGGCAGTGTGGGCAACCGCCCAGGACGCAGTCTACCTGGAGGCGCACGAGGAAAAAACATCGCCAGTTTTCTAAACTACCACACTGACCCGCGTAAAAGACGACCCTGATTTTAAGACGACCCCTCTTTTTCAAGGCCCTTTTTTGGAAAAATACTTTTGATATGGACAAAATCTTGTTTGAATAAAACAAGATAGTTTTATTCACCGGCACCGGCCAACGCCGGTCAACATGAGGCGGACATGACACCGGCCGGAACCGCGCCCACCCCGTCAGGTCTGCCGGATCGGACAGGTGAGCAGCCTGATGCCGACTGATGGTGCCCCGGTGCCGCGGCCGGCTGGTGCCGCGGGGGCGGGTTGGAGGAGTAACATGAAAGGGCGCAAGCCGGTAGTTTCGCTTAGGGCGGCAACACCGGCAGAACCACCACCGCCTGACGTTCCTGCTTTTGGCAGCCGTTCAGTGTCGGGAAGTTCTAACGTTCCACTTTGAAAACGAGGCTCGGCTGCGAGTGGAGAACAATGTTTTCTTGCACTGGAGACGGCGAATGCGAATGGTTGTAATATAACAATGTTGTCCTCTGCCCCAGCCCAGCGAACTACGGGAGCCTACGTAGAACAAACTTGTGGAGTACACCGGGCTTGGGCCGACCCCGGGTTCGCTGCGTTCACACCTCTGGTTTGGTGCGGTGCTCCGAGACCACACCCCTTCAGCCGCTCTCGGGACGGCCGCTTAGGTCGAACAAATCAGGCCGGCCTAGACAGTTAGGTCGACCTAAACACTGTATGTGTGAAAACACGCTTAATTAAAAATAAAAAATGAAAAGAACTGTCAAACAAAATAAAATAATAAATTAAATAAAATGATTTTGACAAATATTATCCATAAATAAAAGAATATTAAAAATTATAAATTAAGTAAAATTTAATAAAATAAGTAAATTCAGAAACCAAAAAACAAATTAGCCACTTTGATACCAAAAACAAAAACTCTGTCGATTCCAGGAGAGAGGTCTCACTCGGGTCCACCTCCCAGACCCAGACCGTTTGCAGCACTTTGCAGCACTTTGCAGCATTTGGTGGCAGCGGCCTCACCTTCATGTTTGAGGCCTCGGTCTCCAGCTTGCTCAGGTGGGTGGAGTTATCCTGCAGCTCCTGCCGCAGGTTGGAGTTCTCCATCTTCAGAACCTCCACCTGGCGCAGCAGCTGGTCATACGACGCCGCCGCCGCCATCTTGGAGCGCTGCAGGGAGACAGGAAGTGACATCAGAGGAGCAAGACCAATCGTCATGAACTCAGGAGGAGGAACACACACCTGTACCTGTCCTGACAGGAGGAACACACACCTGTACCTGTCCTGACAGGAGGAACACACACCTGTACCTGTCCTGACAGGAGGAGGAACACACACCTGTACCTGTCCTGACAGGAGGAGGAACACACACCTGTACCTGTCCTGACAGGAGGAGGAACACACACCTGTACCTGTCCTGACAGGAGGAGGATGAAGAGGAGGCAGAGAAGGAGAAGGAAGAGAAAGAGGAGGAAAAAAAGAAGTAGGAGGAGGAAGAGGAGGAAGAGGAAGTATTCATCATCACTATTTAGCTCCTGTTTTTTAGCACTAGTTATATAGACCATATCATACCAGTAATATAGACTATATTTATGTATAATATTTATATTTATATAAACCTAAACGCTCCCACAGTTCCATCTCTGCTGTGATCCAGAAGCCAAGCAACGACATTTCATTGCCAAAGTCTCACTGCTGTGTTTTTTTGTGCAGTGACAATAAAAGAAGTCTAAGTCTGAGGATCTTTTCACAATCAGCTGCAATTTGGATTTTTGTTTTTCAGTCACAAATGACAAAAGTGTGAACACCTCCTTCACCTCCTCTCCTCCTTCACCTCCTTCACCTCCTCACCTCCTCTCCTCCTTCACCTCCTCTCCTCCTTCACCTCCTCTCCTCCTTCACCTCCTCTCCTCCTTCACCTCCTCACCTCCTTCACCTCCTTCACCTCCTCTCCTCCTTCACCTCCTCTCCTCCTTCACCTCCTTCACCTCCTCTCCTCCTTCACCTCCTTCACCTCCTCACCTCCTTCACCTCCTCTCCTCCTTCACCTCCTTCACCTCCTCTCCTCCTTCACCTCCTCTCCCTCCTCTCCTCCTTCACCTCCTCTCCTCCTTCACCTCCTCTCCTCCTCACCTCCTCTCCTCCTCACCTCCTTCACCTCCTCACCTCCTTCACCTCCTCTCCTCCTTCACCTCCTCTCCTCCTTCACCTCCTTCCCTCCTCTCCTCCTTCACCTCCTCTCCTCCTTCACCTCCTTCCCTCCTTCACCTCCTTCACCTCCTTCACCTCCTTCCCTCCTCTCCTCCTTCACCTCCTTTCCCTCCTCACCTCCTTCCCTCCTCTCCTCCTTCACCTCCTTTCCCTCCTCACCTCCTTCCCTCCTCTCCTCCTTCACCTCCTTCCTCACCTCCTTCACCTCCTTCCCTCCTCTCCTCCTTCACCTCCTTTCCCTCCTCACCTCCTTCCCTCCTCTCCTCCTTCACCTCCTTCCTCACCTCCTTCACCTCCTTCCCTCCTCTCCTCCTTCACCTCCTTCCTCACCTCCTTCACCTACTTCCTTCATCTCCTCCGTCCTCCTAGTTGTGTGTGTGCGTGTGTGTGTGTATGTGTGTGTGTGTGTATGTGTGCGCGTGTGTGTGTATGTGCGCGTGTGTGTGTGTGTGTATGTGTGCACGTGTGTGTGCACGTGTGTGTGCACGTGTGTGTGTGTGTCAGAGTGCATTTTTCTTTCCCTCCTCTCCTTTTTCTCCTCTCGCTCTTTCCTTCCCCTCATCCCTCTCTCCTTTCCTTTCCTTCCTTTCCTCCCATCCCTCTCTCTGTTCCTCCTCGTCTCCTTTCTTTTCCTCCTTAACGTTCCTTTCTTTCTTCCTCATCCTTCCTTCCTCTATTGTCTCTTTCCTTCCTTTCCTCCTCTCCTTCACCTCCTGTCCTTATCCTTCATCTCCTTTCCCTTCATCCCTCATTTCCTTTCCTACTTTCCTCCCTTCACCTCCTCTCTTCTTTCCTTCACCTCCTTGCCTTCCTCTTCTTTTCTATCCACACCTCTTTCCATCACTCCTTTCTCCATCACACGGCGGCCATTTTCTCCTCCACCCCTCCCCCTCCTTCTCCTCTCCACCATTTTCTCCTCCTCTCCATCCCTCCATCCCTTGTCCTCCTCCTCCTCTTTCTTCCTCATCCTCCTATCCCCTGAAAAAAACGACAAACCACCGGCATAGAAGAAGAAAAAGAGAACAAAAGAGCAGAGAGACGGGAGAAGAAAATCAATTAGTGTCGCCTCCTCTCTCTCTGCATTCACAGCCGAGCTCGCTCGCCCGCCCTGCATGTGGACAGAGGGAGCGGAGGAGAGAGAGAGAGAGAGAGAGAGAGAGAGAGAGAAAGAGAGAGAGAGGGATGAAGAGAGAAAGAAAAGAAAGGAAAGAAAGGAAAGAAAGGAAAATGGCAGCTCACCCCATCGCTGTAGCCTCCATCCCTTTTCTCTCTACAGCTGTCACACACACACACACACACACACACACACACACACAGAGTCAGGTGGGTGAGCGAGCAGCCAATCAGGGCGCAGGGACGGGGGCTGATCCCCCCCCCCCTCCTGCTGGTGCTGCAGGGGGGATTTAAAGCCGCATCGCTCTCCTCTCACACACACACACACACACACACACACACACACACACACACACACACACACACACACACACACACGCTGTAGAGATGTGCAGAGGTCTGACAGCCACCAGACAACCAGGACAAACCATCAATAAATAAATTTAAAAAACAAAACAAGCTCTTTTCAATTATTAATAAAATGAGCAAAAAAGGCAATGAAAAAAACTAAAGAAAAATTAAGCTCACACACACACACACACACACACACACACAGACACACACAGACACACACAGACACACACACACACACACACACACACACACACACAGACACACAGACACACAGACACACACAGACACACACAGACACACACACACACACACACACACACACAGACACACACACACACACACACACACACACACACACACACACACACACACACACACACTCACACTCACACTGTCTCAGCTGCTGAGTCTGCTTTCATATGCAGATCTCTGTCTGTACAGGCTCCCACGGCCTGGGGCCCCGGGGCCCGGGGCCAGGAGGCGGCCGGGGTCCGGGGCCAGGAGGCGGCCGGGGCCCGGGGCCCAGGGCCAGGAGGCGGCCGGGGCCCGGGGCCAGGAGGCGGCCGGGGCCCGGGGCCAGGAGGCGGCCAATCAGAGCCGTGGGTCAGTCCCTTCAAACTGGACCCACGTCGTTCATCGATCACATGAAACAAGAGCCTGAGAGAAACACGAGGCTCCAGAGAGAAAAGCAACAATCCTCCAAACACACACACACACACACACACACACACACAGGGAGAGAGAGGGAGAGCGAGGCGGGACGGGCGAGCCAGTGTGTGTGTGCAATCAGGATGGAAAAAAAATTCATTCAAGTCTTGCAATTTTTAAAAGATATTCTGTTTTTATTTCTTACTAAATAGATTTTTCTGATGGCATCATGGAGACGAGCTGAGCGTCACGCTGTCGCTCCAACGAGAGGGAAAACCTGTCATGTCTTGACCTCTGACCTCCAGCTGTGTGAATGAAAATGGGTTCTCTCCCCTTTGCAGACACGCCCACCTTCTGCTAATCCCATGCAGTTTGGGCCCCAAAGCCTGCAGTCCACATGTGTTCTTGTGGCCTGTTGTAAAATGGTGTGTGTGTGCAGACTGGGGCCTAAACAGTCTTGGAGCTGCATCAGTTGCTTTGACTGGAAAGCTGAGACTCTTGTGGATTCAATGAGCCACATTTGATTCCTGTGTGATGATGTTGGCCCCCATAGCAGCCATTTCACTGCAGGCAGAGACTTTTGTCAAACTGGACGTCGCTGGAGAAAATGACCTCTAGTGACCTCTAGGAGAATCACAGCCTCATCAGACTTTACACACACACACACACACACACACACACACTGGAGGAGGTCTTCCTACTGAAGAATGGCAGCTCCTGTACAACAGAAATACAAATTGAACCGGCAGCCGAGCGTCGCCAAAGCATCGGATCAGGGATAAAAATCTTGTCCGACCCGCGCTGACACTCACGGACATCCCATGTCAACGGGATGGAGACTGGCTGTGGTTGCCATGGGAGACCAAGGCTGAATTCTCCCTAACCCACAATCCATTTCTTCTGCTCATCTGCTCAAACACAAACAGACTGAAGTCCCTGTGACTCTGTCCTGCAACATCACACCACCTCATCTCCACTGTCCAGGCGTGCAAATACCAGGAAGGAATTTAGAAACTTTCCACCAAAGTTACTGGGAAGATCTGGGAATTAATGGGGAAAAAATGGAAACCGGCAAAATTGCAGGTCAGCCAACAGGGAACTTAAATGTAGTTAAAGATTTAATACAAATACAGTTGAATTTCTACCCTGCACCGTGCACTCCTCCACCAGAGGCCCCACCCCCCCCCGCGTGAGGCCCCGCCCCCCGCGTGAGGCCCCACCCCCCGCCCTGTGCATGCATCCTTCACATGCACAGATCCTGTCTGGCCTCCAGTCCAGCCAGTCTGGACCATGTTACTGGGCCACAGGTATTTCTCCTCACAGCCGGGGCCCCGGGGCCCCGTCCCGTCCTGCAGGTGGCCCCCCGTCCCGTCCTGCAGGTGTCTGTCCCAGCTCCGCTCTCTCACACCTGATCCCTTTAAGAGCTACATGCTGATTGGCTGAAACAGATCCATGCATGAAGGTGTGTGGGCCTTCTTGGGTCAGGTGTGCACAGCAGAGCTGGGACGGGCCCCTGTGGGACAGGGGGCCCCGAGGGCCGGCCTGGGAGCCGCTGGTCTGTGGCGTCAGCGTTTACCTGGCAGAGATGCAGGTGCAGGTGCTTCCACAGCAGCTAGCTAGCTGCTAGCCGCTAGCCGCTGCCTGTGAGCGAGCGGCTCTGATGTGCAGCAGAAAGTCGTTTTCTCTTTGGTTCGTCTTCGTTTGCTTTTGTCTAAACTCGTTTTTAGGTTTTCTGTGGGGCCGTTTGGAGAAATGAACCCCAATTTCCTGTAAATTCCATCTCATGTGGAATTCCTCAGCTTAACATCTTATGGAAACTTCCTGGAAAGTTTCTGGAAATGTCCTGTGCCCCCCCCCCCGTGGCCGCTCACCTGTGACCCTTCACCTGTACTGGCCGCTCACCTGTGATCTGTTTCCAGCTGCTCTCTGCCTCCTCTCCTCCTTCTTGCTTCCTTCCTTTCTGTTTTCACACTTTACTTCCTTGCTTGCTTCCTTTCAGCTTCCTAGCCTCCTCGCGTCTTGCTTTTCTTTCTTTTTCCATCCCTCCATCCCTCAATCCCTCCATCTCTCCATCTCTCCAGGTCTCTCAGCTAGCTAGGCAGCTAACCAGCTAACCAGCAAACCCCCATTGAATCCCTATTGACAAAGAGCTAGCTTCCATGCTAACAGGCTAGCGCTCCCCGGCTCCGCAGAGCTGGAGCCCCGCAGCTCCTCCGGCAGCCTCCGGGCTCCGGCCCGCCCGGCCCCGGCGGCCCGGCCCGCCCGGCCCCGGTGCCGGGCTCCGGCTGAGAGCCGGCCCAAACCCAGCGGCGGCTCTCGGCTCTCGGCTCTCGGCTCTCGGCTCAGGGCTCCGCTAGCCGCGGCTCTTACCTTCAGAGGAGCCAAACGGGCCGAATCCGCCGCAAACTCGACGGACTTCAGGGGCTCATCTCCGGGCCGCGGCGCCGAACCGGGACGGGTGACGTCACGACCCCGGGAGCGCGCCGGTCCGGTCCGGGACGGGACGGGCTCCGAACCCGGCGGGGAAAAGTTCAGCTAAGTTTTGTGTTTTCTAAGGAGGCGTTATTGTGTCGGGGCTCTTCCGCCGCGCCGCCATTTTGGCTCTGATTTGTAAAGTTTTGTGTGTGTGTGTGTGTGTGTGTGTGTGTGTGTGTGTGTGTGTGTGTGTGTGTGTGTGTGTGTGTGTGTGTGTATGGGGGGTGAAATGGGACACGGACAGGACGCACGTACATGCGCTCTTGTGATTATTCACTGAAAGTCCCACATATATATATGTATGTGTGTGTGTGTGTCTATACATATGTGTGTGTGTGTGTGTGTGTGTGTGTGTGTGTGTCTATACATATGCGTGTGTGTGTGTGTGTGTGTGTGTGTGTGTGTGTGTGTGTGTGTGTGTGCGTGTGCGTGTGTGTGTTTTAGTACAACTCAGACATGAACATGCACGTGCGCGCGCACATGTGACTCGTCGGGGTCGAGCCTCTTGGCCTGTGACTGCGACCCGCCGGCCAGAGGGGGCGCTGCGGAGCGGCCTTTTATTTGCAACTTTTGTGCAAATTTTCAATTGAACAGCAAACAAAATATAAAGGATGTAAAATAGAAATGGAGCGATGGAAGGAGTCCAGACAGGAGGTCCATCATCTGGCTGAGCGCCACAACAACCTCATCCTAAATACGTCCAAAACAAAGGAGGCCATCGTGGACTTCAGAAGGTCCAGGAGGACTCCTCAGGCCCCACTCCTTATAAATGGGGAAGAGGCGGAGAGGATGGATTCCATAAAGTTCATAGGAATCCACATCACCGAAGACGTGGACTCTGAGCACCTCCAGCCCGGTGAACGGGCTCAGCAGAGGCTCTTCTTCCTGCAGGAGCTCAGACAGGCTCCTTTAAGACCAGTTGAAAAATTGCAAGAATTTACATTTTGCACTGTTGGATCTTAAAATGGTTCTAAGTAGAGCTTCAAAATGCAAAAAGGAGAAATGGGAGTGAGACAAAAAAAAAAAAAAAAAAAAAATTGAGTTAGCAATTTATTGCAAACAACCATTAAACTGAAATAGGCTGTTCATCAGCTGATCAAAAGTTTAAGACCAGATCTAAAAAAAAACCCAAAAACCCCCTAAAATAGAAATAAAATGTTCAAAAAAGCACTCAGTAATGAGTAGCTGTGCCATTCTTGGTAATCACCTCAAAAATTCGTTTCGGCTGCTTGATGCTAATGTTTCCAGGAGGCTAGTGGGAATGTTGCTCCAAGTGGTGAAGAAGCTTCATGGAGGGCATCCACTGTCTGGAACT
Organism: Myripristis murdjan; assembly: GCF_902150065.1. Lineage (NCBI taxonomy): Eukaryota > Metazoa > Chordata > Actinopteri > Holocentriformes > Holocentridae > Myripristis > Myripristis murdjan. Next base: position 162,319 of record NC_043991.1, on the reverse strand, counting down.
GGTGTCCATTTCTGTAAACTTCCCTTGCCATCAAACCCCAAATGTTCTCAGTTGGATTTAGATCAGGGGAACACGCAGGATGGTTCAAAAGAGTGATGTTGTTTCTCTGGAAGAAGTCCTTTGTCAGGCGGGCATTGTGAACTGCAGCGTTGTCCTGTTGAAAAACCCAGTCATGACCACACAGACGATGGCCTTCAGTCATGAGGGACGCCCCCTTCAACATCTCCACATAGCCAGCTGCTGTTTGACGCCTCTGCACAACCTGACGCTCCATTGTTCCATTGAAGGAAAAAGCCCCCCAGATCATGATGGTTCCCCCTCCACTGTGCCATGTAGAAAACATCTCAGGTGGGATCTCCTTGTCAGGCCAGTAACGTTGGAAGCCATCAGGACCGTCAAGGTTAAATTTTTTCTCATCAGAGAATAAAACTTTCTTCCACCTTTCAGTGTCCCATGTTTGGTGCTTCAAACTCCAAACGGGCAGTTTTGTGCCGTTGAAGGAGACGAGACCTTTGAAGACGTTTTTTGTCCTTAAAACCCTTCTCTGGCAGATGCCGTCTGATGGTTATGGGACTGCAGTTGGCACCAGTGACAAGCTTAATTTGGGCCGAGGATCGCCCCGTGTCTTGACGGACAGCCAGTTGGATCCTCCGGCTCAGGGCCGGTGACATTTTTTTGGGTCTACCACTTGATTTTTTTGTTCCATAACCCTCAGGATCTTTTAGGAAGTTTAAAATGACTGTCTTACTGCGTCCAGCCTCAGCAGCAGTGGCACGCTGTGAGGGCCTTGTTGTTGGGCCTTGTTGTTGGGCCTTGTTGTTGGGCCTTGTTGTTGGGCCTTGTTGTTGGGCCTTGTTGTTGGGTCTTGTTGTTGGGCCTTGTTGTTGGGTCTTGTTGTTGGGTCTTGTTGTCGGGTCTTGTTGTCGGGCCTTGTTGTTGGGTCTTGTTGTTGGGCCTTGTTGTTGGGTCTTGTTGTTGGGCCTTGTTGTTGGGCCTTGTTGTTGGGCCTTGTTGTTGGGTCTTGTTGTTGGGCCTTGTTGTCGGGTCTTGTTGTTGGGCCTTGCTTATGCAGCTCAACAATCCGACCGCGTTCAAAGACAGAAAGCTTTTTGCCTTTTCCATCAGGAGGTCATGACAGTGTGGATACCTGACAGAAAATGACACTGAATCCACATTTTTGCCAAAATTTGGGCTTTTAAAGGCTGTGGTCTTAAACTTTTGATCAGATGATGAACAGCCTATTTCACTTTAATGGTTGTTTGCAATAAATTGCTTACTCAATTTTTTTTTGTCTCACTCCCATTTCTTCTTTTTGCATTTTGAAGCTCTACTTAGAACCTTCTTAAGATCCAACAGTGCAAAATGTAAATTCTTGAAATTTCTTAACTGGTCTTAAAATTTTGATCAGAAGTGTATATGTGTGTCCCTGTTTAAATAAGATATAATTATTTAAAATAAAAACACAATTTTTTGTAAAAAAAAAAAAAAAAAAAAAGATTTGTGTGTGGCCCTCAGTTTGACTTACCACCCTGTCACACTAACTTGTTTTGTCTATAAATAATGTGCTGTCACTGTGAATGACATGACGAAGACAAGGTGCTGTAATTTGATCCTTTGGATGAGCCAGGAACAAAAGCAGGCAATTTTTGATGTTCTTTTACATTCTCTATTTGTTGATTTTTCATGTTACATCGTGCCCATCAAGTTCAACCAAACCACCCCGTCACACAAATTAGATAGAGAAAAACGTTTTTTTATTAAAATATTCACACTATTAATGCAAAGAAAGTAATATTTCAAATTGAATGCAAATAACCCTAACCCTAACCCTAGAGAACTGCAGCCATTTAAGGATGAAATTTACCTCCCAGTCACATCCCACCCCGTCACATCCCACCCGTCACATCCCACCCCGTCACATCCCACCCCGTCACATCCCAGCCCGTCACATCCCACCCCGTCACATTTTATTGTGGAGGGGTCACTGTCTGTGTTTACATTTCATAACATTTGCAGAAAGATCTGTCTCCATCATGGCTCCTGCTGCTGCCGTGCACGTCGTGACGCTGATCCACAGAGGAGGCAGGAACAGAAACAAAAATAGACAAAGCGTATAGACAGACAGTTTGTCCGTCACACCTGTTACCACCCCGTCACCTGTTACCACCCCGTCACACCTGTTACCACCCTGTCACACCTGTTACCACCCCGTCACCTGTTACCACCCCGTCACACCTGTTACCACCCTGTCACACCTGTTACCACCCTGTCACACCTGTTACCACCCCGTCACCTGTTACCACCCTGTCACACCTGTTACCACCCTGTCACACCTGTTACCACCCCGTCACCTGTTACCACCCTGTCACACCTGTTACCACCCTGTCACACCTGTTACCACCCCGTCACCTGTTACCACCCTGTCACACCTGTTACCACCCTGTCACATACTGGTTACCCCCCGTCACCTGTTACCACCCCGTCACCTGTTACCACCCCGTCCCCCTGTTACCACCCGTCATGTTACCACCCTGTCACACCTGTTACCACCCTGTCACACCTGTTACCACCCCGTCACCTGTTACCACCCTGTCACACCTGTTACCACCCTGTCACATCTGTTACCACCCGTCACCTGTTACCACCCCGTCACCTGTTACCACCCCGTCACACCTGTTACCACCCCGTCACACCTGTTACCACCCTGTCACACCTGTTACCACCCTGTCACACCTGTTACCACCCCGTCACCTGTTACCACCCGTCACACCTGTTACCACCCTGTCACACCTGTTACCACCCTGTCACACCTGTTACCACCCTGTCACCTGTTACCACCCCGTCACATCTGTTACCACCCCGTCACCTGTTACCACCCGTCACCTGTTACCACCCTGTCACATCTGTTACCACCCTGTCACACCTGTTACCACCCTGTCACACCTGTTACCACCCCGTCACATCTGTTACCACCCCGTCACATCTGTTACCACCCATCACCTGTTACCACCCCGTCACACCTGTTACCACCCCGTCACCTGTTACCACCCCGTCACATCTGTTACCACCCCGTCACACCTGTTACCACCCTGTCACATCTGTTACCACCCTGTCACATCTGTTACCACCCCGTCACACCTGTTACCACCCCGTCACCTGTTACCACCCCTTCACCTGTTACCACCCTGTCACACCTGTTACCACCCCGTCACCTGTTACCACCCCGTCACCTGTTACCACCCCATCACACCTGTTACCACCCGTCACCTGTTACCACCCCGTCACCTGTTACCACCCCGTCACCTGTTACCACCCCATCACACCTGTTACCACCCGTCACCTGTTACCACCCCGTCACCTGTTACCACCCTGTCACACCTGTTACCACCCCGTCACACCTGTTACCACCCCGTCACCTGTTACCACCCTGTCACACCTGTTACCACCCGTCACCTGTTACCACCCCGTCACCTGTTACCACCCTGTCACACCTGTTACCACCCCGTCACCTGTTACCACCCCGTCACCTGTTACCACCCGTCACCTGTTACCACCCCGTCACCTGTTACCACCCCGTCACCTGTTACCACCCCTTCACCTGTTACCACCCTGTCACACCTGTTACCACCCCGTCACCTGTTACCACCCCGTCACCTGTTACCACCCCGTCACCTGTTACCACCCGTCACCTGTTACCACCCCGTCACCTGTTACCACCCTGTCACACCTGTTACCACCCCGTCACCTGTTACCACCCCGTCACCTGTTACCACCCCGTCACCTGTTACCACCCTGTCACACCTGTTACCACCCCGTCACACCTGTTACCACCCGTCACCTGTTACCACCCCGTCACCTGTTACCACCCCGTCACCTGTTACCACCCTGTCACACCTGTTACCACCAGTCACCTGTTACCACCCCGTCACCTGTTACCACCCTGTCACACCTGTTACCACCCCGTCACACCTGTTACCACCCCGTCACCTGTTACCACCCCGTCACACCTGTAACCACCCGTCACCTGTTACCACCAGACGGAGCACCTCCACCAGGAGAAGCACCTCCACCGGGAGGCGTCCTGATCAGATGCCACCTGAGCTCCTTTCAGTGTGGAGGAGCAGCGGCTCGACTCCGAGCTCTCTCTCCTCTCGTCGACTCACCAACTGGAAAATTCTTCAAAAATGAGAAAATTGGTAAACACGACAGCTTCAGAGCTGCTTTCACCATGACAGAGCCAGGCAACGACTCTCATAGACTTCAAGTCTTAATGCTAAGCTAACAGGAAATGCTACCCATAGGAAGTGAACCACTGGACGTCCAGAGGTGGAAATAGTGTCCAACACCTGAGGGGTGTACTGTGAAGCAGGTTTAGTGGGTTAGCAGGTATGTTGAGTCTAAAGCCAGGCTTTCCTGTATCACCAAGGTGGCTCTCTTTTAACCCGGCTAGATCACCATGGTAACTTATGCTTAGCTCATAACCTGGTCCCGACCAGGTTAGGAGCTAAGTTTAACCGCCCAGCTATGAAAGCGGCGTTATCTCACCATTTAACTCTTTTGGAGATGGCGTCACCGTTCATTGATGATCTGGTGGACCTGGGAGCCCGGATTGTCCGTGGCTCATTACGGAGACAAAGAGGATTTAGGGATCGCGCGGATCCGCTGGCATTTCCTGACGATATTCTCCATGAGCGGTATAGATTTTCATCTGAGGGAATACGCTATACTTTGCTCACTTGTACCCCTTTTCCACCAGGGCTGGTTCGGAGCCGGTGCCTGACTTAGCACCAGTTTTTTGGTTTTCCACCGCCCAAGCAGGGGCCAAACTGGTTCCAAACTGGTTCTAGGCAAGCACCGACTCTGAGCAGGGGCTAAACAGGAGCCAGAGAAAGAACTGATGGCTCTGACTTGGCTCCGCTTGGCTGTTGGCCGGTGGAAAAGCAAACCGGTTCTTTGTTGGCACCAGTTAAGCACCGGCTCTAGAACCAGCTCCGAACTAGATCCAGGTCCTTTTTGGTGGAAAAGGGGAATTGTTGAGCCAAGTGTCGGGAATGCCACGGATAGAAGTTGTGCGCTCACAGTAGGGCAAACAGTGTGCGTGGCACTAATAGTAAGCTATACCTGCACAATGCAGGTATGCTATTAGCGGTGCACAGACTTCACGTTTGTTAGAAATATTCCGTTGTATCACAGACTTTGTTATAGCAGCCTACTTTTTTTTTTTTTCTTAAGGAAACCCCTTATATTATAACGGTGACTGTCACGGCATCCGAAGGTGATGATTGGACGGGAGCAGCCCGTGGTGATTCAAACACACTCCAAACGCCACTTATTCCCATTTAGAAAAAAAAAGATTTAACAAAAAAGGAGCAAACAAACATCAACAGAAATGGCTCCATAATTCTAGTTAAACTTCAAATGTAACAAACAATTATCTGAAACCACTGACAAGGAGCTCTAAGCAGCGTAAATAGTGGTCAAAATTGTCATGTAACCATGGTAACCACCGCCTGCTGCGTCACCCACACACACCTTCAGTCACCTGACTTCACCTCAGGCTTTACCTCCAATTCCTAGGCAACACTCCCATAAGGCTACTGAAGTTACATATTTCTAAACTAAAATTCATAATACTGAATGAATATATAGAATATAATGAGAGTCAGTGTTGACCTACGCATTCACTCGGTCAGCAGTTTTCTACCAGCTCTCCTCTCTCGCCTTATTTGCGGCCACAGTGTTGCTCTTAGCGTCAATTTTATTTTTAAAATGTTCATAGCTTTCCATGAGGACAAGCTGCTCCTCTTGTGTGAAATCTGCAGCCCGTGAACGGTCCATTTTTGGCGGAAGTAGAATCACATGAGGCCAAAACGCCTCCTTTTCTGTGAACGCACACAGAGCCCAAAGCTGACAGCCGGACTGAACAAACCTTGATGAGAACCGCCGTCGTGATACCACTTAACTTTGACTGGAGCTTTAGGTTTTGTTGAGCCTGAGAGTGAACACACAGCCTGGGGATGTGGAGCCTTCAGAGGGCAGCCCTCTGGTCTGAGTCTGGGGACGACGGGGAAAGAAGATTTTGCATGAAAATGTAGGAATATTCCTTTAAGTTATTCAAGCCAACATAGTAACATTAGCCACAGGAGCAGGCTGTCAGGCTGTCGAAGATGAAATTTGACCCTTGTGGCTTTCCGTACAGAACAATGAGGTGGAGCCTCTCTGTAAACACCATCGTCAAATCTGATTTCATATTTTTAAATACAAATAAATAAAACCAAAAACTAAACATGCAAGAAAATACAATTTAAAAAATGTGAAAGAAAAGCAAAGACGGTTTTGTTACTTTCCACTTTTATTTTGTGCAAAAACAACACAAGCCCCGCCCCTCCTCGTCCATTTGTCCAATGAGAAACGAGCATCAGCCATAACGTTGCCTCTTGTTTACAGTTTTTGTTTACAATAACACTGAGTAAACAGAAAACAAAAATAAAACAAGACTTCAAACAGGAAGTTGTGTATTTATCGTCTACCTTCAAAATAAAACAAACAAAAAAAAAAAAGTCTGTACAGTTGTTTTCTAAAGGAAACAAATAATTTTGCTTGGGATTTTATTGTTTTAAGTTTCATGAACATGATGGAAAAAGTACTGGGAATATCAAAATAAAAGCCCTCTCCTGACCCCAGCTTAAAGTTTTCCAGCTGAAAAAAAACCCCAAAAAACAAACAGAACGACATCAAAGGAAGTTGGCCCCGCCCCTTCCTGTTCACCTCCCTTTCAGTGTCAAGCTACTTTTATTTTGAAACGTACTCTTAACAAATTAAAAGTAGTTACTTCTATTTATGTATGTAGGAAAAACAAAGTGACTTTTCAAAATAAAGTTTCACCTTTATCTTCACGATGACAATAAAAATATAAAATAAAAAACAACAATCTAACCAAAAACAGACGTTTTCAAAGTAAAAGCAGTGAAAAAAACAGGTTTCTTCTGTTGACATCACACGAGGTTCCTGTCTTTTTTTTTTTTTTTTTTTTTTTTTTTACATTTCTGAGGTAAATAAAGTTCAAGTGACACCCCCCCCCCAACTAATTAAAAGCCGGCTTGGTTGCTAATCTTCTTTAATTCTACTTTTATTTTGAAGAAAACTACAGGTGAAAATGTGGCGACAGGTTCTGACCACTCAAAATCCTTTTATTTTGAAAGTTCATGATGACATCAACTTTACAAGACAACAACACATGAGAATTGGAAAATAAAAGCCCGGGCCGGGCGGCGTCAGCGGCGGTAGCGTCCCTGTCGCTCCTTGTCTCTCTCTCTCTCCCTGTCTCTCTCTCTGCCTCGCTCTCTCTCCCTCTCCCTCCTTCCTCCTCCTCCTCCTCCTCCTCCTCCCCCTCCTCCTCCTCCTCCTCCTCGCTCGCGCTCACGCTGCCGCTCGCGCTCACGCCGGCTGCTCACCACCGCCTGCGTGCGCCGCAGGAAGTCGTCCACACGCATGTCGTAGTCGTGCTGCATCGTGGGGAAAAAAGGACAAAAATTCATCTTTTTGTTTCAGAAACAGAAAAACAGAAACAGGGTTAAAAACATTAGAAACAAACAATGAACAAATAAATAACAACAATAATGAATTGAGACGTGACGCCAATTTTATTCAGAGGAGAAATTAAGACCTGTCAAAATAAAAGCCACCCATGGGGCTCAGTCATGTTCATTTATATTTGACATTACTCACTTCTACATATTTAATATTCCCAGTGTCTTTCTTGTCTTACAGGAATATAACTGATTTATTTATTCTTAAATTACTCATTATTTATGTATTTACTATTTATTTCATGATTTCTTATTGTTTGGTTGGGTTGTGCTGCGCTGCTTGATTCAGAACTCATTCTGCAGTCAGAAATCATTAATTTTATTTTTTGTTGTGTTTTTATAAAATGTGACAGGTCTTTTAAAGCGGTGGCCCCGGGAGGACGGTTGCTCCGGGACTCCATGGACTCTGTGGACTTTTAAAAAACATCTCAGGACACACTTGTTCAAACAGGCATTTTAATTCCTAATTGACTCAGGGCTGTTAGAAACTGACTGCACTTTATGCATTTATTGCATTTTTAATTGTTTTAATGTCATAAATGGTATTTTAACTGCATTCTAATTCTATTATGCACTGTAAGGCATTGAAAGTGTGAAAAGTGCTCTATAAATAAAATTTACTTACTTTTGTTTCATGAAAAGAAAGCTCTTGCATACGTGCACATTTTTTAAATATAATTTATTTTGTGCAATAATTACTCATATTCCTTGTAAGTTAATCAATTTGTATTTTTAAATTATTTTGCATGAATGTATTTCAAATGTTTGACTTCCATCAATAATGATTTTTATCCAAAATAAACTTTTAAAACCTGTGGTTATGATATATATTTGTCAGTTTTGGGGGTTTTGTCCAAATAGTTTTTACACAAGTTAAATCTGTGCGCCGCACAAAACTCCGTCCTGACAGAAACATTTATGATTCTCTTCCTGAAAAGTTCGATTTTTCTGTATCCAATTAAATATTTGAGCTCATCGTTTGTCATGCGGCGTTGGCGTGTAGTTTGGCGCAGGCAGCATTTGGTTTGGCGTTCAGCGTGCAGTTTGGCATGCAGTGTGTGGCGGCATGTGGCGTTTGGCGTGCAGTGTGCGGCGTGCGGTGGCGTGCGGCGTGCAGACGTACAGGGCTGGAGTTGAAGGAGCGTGTCTGCCGTTTGTCACGGAAGCGGCTGTCGTGCGGTGGCGGCGGCGCCTGCTGCTGCTGCTGCTGGTGGTGGTGATGATGATGATGGTGGTGGTAGGGCGGGGCCTGCGGAGGGGGCGGGGCCTGCTGGTGGTGGTGGTGGTGGTAGTACGGGTGGTGGGGGGGCGCGTCCACGCCCGGGTACGGGGCCTGAGACAAAGACAAAAAAAAAAAAAAAAACAAGTATAAGGAAACATTGCAAATATTAAAAAGTAATAAAATATTAAGTAATTAATTTATAAAACTTGTTTGATAACATACTTATAATAATATAAAGTACAAACAAAAATATAAACAAATTAAATGAGCAAAAACAAATGAAATTGGAGAAACTACAGTGAAATAATACATGAAAAAGAAGCAAAAAAATAAAACATACTCAAAATACTACTACTGTCATTATTATCATCATTATTATTGTTATTATTATTACTAATTACGATAACATCAACAATAATAATAATTATAATTATGACTGCAAATGAAAAATAAAATTCAAATAAAGACAAGATGGAAAGAAACACTGATTATTGACTCAGAGCAGATCAATAAAACTGATGAAGGTGGGCGGTACCAGCGCCTGCCAGGGGGCGGGGGGGCCGACGCCGTGGTGGTAGTCCCTCATGTAGTCGTTATACGACTGAAACACAGCAGACACGTCACATGACCAACCGCCGCCCGGTATGAAAACATGAAAACAGACAGGTCACATGACACGGGGAACTTCCCCATCAATAAATCAATAAAGATGAAAGAAACAATCAGGACTGACCCCGTTGAGGAAAACGTCTCGCCGCACGCCGGAGAACCTCCTGCCGGGACAAACACACGCTTTCAAAATAAAGCCACAAAAAAAACACGGAAACAGCAGCAATAAGAACATGCACGAGAAGAGAAACGCCGGGAAACAGTTTGTGGGTTTCTCTGGAAAGTTTCCAGGTGGTTTGGCCGCACCTGTCCACCGGCTGGCTCCGCAGGTCCTGGATGAACCCTGAGGAGACAAACAGAAATTACTGAGTTGCTCATCGCCCAGCCCCGCCCCGCCCCGCCCCGACTCCAGCAGATCAAACTCAGCCACAGGCAACGAGCCGCTGAGGCTTCAGCCCGAAAAAACAACAGACAGAAAATCAGTCATAACACGTTAAAACTGACAGGTCCAGTCTGCTCCGTCAAATTACTCAAAACACCTGGACAAAATATTTTTCATGACAATTTTAAACATTTAATGATGAAACATTAAAATCAGTCAAAGCAGTTTAAATATGAACATGAAATCCAAAGTAAAAGATGAAATGCAATAAGCACATTAAACTCTACAGGACCAGAACCCCGTCCCATCTGAGGACGTGCAGCAGCCAGCCAGCCAGGCCAGCCAGCCAGCCAGGCCAGCCAGCCAGCCAGGCCAGCAGGCCACCAGGCCAGCAGGCCACCAGGCCAGCAGGCCAGCAGGCCAGCAGGCCAGCAGGCCACCAGGCCACCAGTCCAGGCCACCAGTCCAGGCCACCAGGCCACCAGTCCACCAGGCCACCAGGCCACCAGTCCAGGCCACCAGTCCAGGCCAGCAGGCATGGGCGTAGTGGACGCGGGGTACACGGGGTACAGGGCGGACATGTCCCCCGCACTTTAACAGCCATTATGATAAATCAGTCAACAGACCTCTGAACAATTTGTCCCCCTCACTTCTAAAACGATGGCTACGGCCCTGCCACCAGGCACGACTGCTGACTGACTGACTAACTGACTAACTGACTGTGACTGACTGACTGTGGCTGACTGACTGACTGACTGACTGACTGTGACTGACTGACTGACTGTGACTGACTGACTGACTGACTGACTGTGACTGACTGACTGACTGACTGACTGTGGCTGACTGACTGACTGACTGACTGTGGATGACTGGATGACTGACTGACTCTGACTGACTGACTGTTGCTGACTGACTGACTGACTGTGACTGACTGACTGTGGCTGACTGGATGACTGACTGACTGATTGACTGACTGACTGTGGCTGACTGGCTGACTGACTGACTGATTGACTGACTGACTGTGGCTGACTGGCTGACTGACTGACTGTGGCTGACTGTGACTGCCTGACGGTGACTGACTGACTCTGACTGACAGTGACTGAATGACTGTGACTGGCTGACTGTGACTGACTGACTGTGGCTGACTGACTGACTGACTGTGGATGACTGGATGACTGACTGACTCTGACTGACTGACTGTTGCTGACTGACTGACTGACTGTGACTGACTGACTGTGGCTGACTGGATGACTGACTGACTGATTGACTGACTGACTGTGGCTGACTGGACGACTGACTGACTGACTGTGGCTGACTGTGACTGCCTGACGGTGACTGACTGACTGACTGACTGACGGTGACTGACTGACTGTCTGACTGAATGACTGTGACTGGCTGACTGTGACTGACTGACTGTGACTGACTGCCTGACGGTGACTGACTGACTGACTGACTGACTGACTCTGACTGACTCTGACTGACTGACTGACTGTGACTGACTGACTGTGGCTGACTGGATGACTGACTGACTGTGGCTGACTGGCTGACTGACTGACTGACTGTGGCTGACTGTGACTGCCTGATGGCAACTGACTGACTGTCTGACTGAACGACTGTGACTGACTGACTGTGGCTGACTGGCTGGCTGACTGACTGACTGACTGTGGCTGACTGTGACTGCCTGATGGCAACTGACTGACTGTCTGACTGAATGACTGTGACTGACTGACGGTGACTGACTGACTGTCTGACTGAATGACTGTGACTGACTGACTGACTGTGGCTGACTGACTGACTGACTGTGAATGACTGACTGTGGCTGACTGACTGACTAACTGACTGACTGACTGTCTGACTGAATGACTGTGACTGACTGACTGACTGACTGACTGTGACTGACTGACTGTGGCTGACTGACTGTGGCTGACTGGATGACTGACTGTGACTGACTGACTGTGGCTGACTGACTGTGACTGACTGACTGTGGCTGACTGTCTGACTAACTGACTGACTGACTGTCTGACTGAATGACTGTGACTGACTAACTGACTGACTGACTGTGACTGACTGACTGTGACTGACTGACTGTGACTGACTGACTGTGACTGACTGACTGACTGACTGACTGTGGATGACTGACTGTGACTGACTGACTGTGACTGACTGACTGACTGACTGACTGTGACTGACTGTGACTGACTGTGACTGACTGACTGTGACTGACTGACTGTGACTGACTGACTGTGACTGACTGACTGACTGTGACTGACTGTGACTGACTGTGACTGACTGACTGACTGACTGACTGTGACTGACTGACTGACTGACTGTGACTGACTGACTGACTGACTGACTGACTGACTGTGACTGACTGACTGACTGACTGACTGACTGTGACTGACTGACTGACTGACTGACTGTGACTGACTGACTGACTGTGACTGACTGACTGACTGTGACTGACTGTGACTGACTGACTGACTGTGACTGACTGACTGACTGTGACTGACTGTGACTGACTGTGACTGACTGACTGTGACTGACTGACTGTGACTGACTGACTGACTGACTGTGACTGACTGACTGACTGACTGACTGTGACTGACTGACTGACTGTGACTGACTGACTGACTGACTGTGACTGACTGACTGTGACTGACTGACTGACTGACTGACTGTGACTGACTGACTGACTGACTGACTGTGACTGACTGACTGACTGTGACTGACTGACTGACTGACTGTGACTGACTGACTGACTGTGACTGACTGACTGTGACTGACTGACTGACTGACTGACTGTGACTGACTGACTGTGACTGACTGACTGTGACTGACTGACTGACTGACTGACTGACTGACTGACTGTGACTGACTGACTGACTGACTGTGACTGACTGACTGACTGTGACTGACTGACTGACTGACTGAGACTGACTGTGACTGACTGACTGTGACTGACTGTGACTGACTGACTGACTGTGACTGACTGACTGACTGACTGTGACTGACTGACTGTACTGACTGTGACTGACTGAACCTGACTGGTGACTGACTGACTGACTGGACTGACTGTGAACGGACGTGACTGTGACGACTGTGACTGACCTGACTGTGACTGACTGACTGACTGACTGACTGTGACTGACTGACGACTGGACTGACTGACTGACTGGTGACGGACTGACTGACTGACTGACTGTGGACTGACTGACTGTGACCTTGACTGACTGACTGAGTGACTGACTGGGACTGACGTGACTGACTGACTGTGACTGACTGACGGACTGACTGTGACTGACTGTGACTGACTGACTGACTGTGACTGACTGACTGACTGACTTGGACGACTGACTGACTGACTGTGACTGACTGACTGTGAACTGACTGACTGTGACTGACTGACTGACTGACTGTGACTGACTGACGTGACTGACTGACCTGTGACTGACTGACTGACTGACTGTGACTGACTGACTGTGACTGGACTGACTGACTGTGACTGACTGACTGACTGTGACTGACTGACTGACGACTGTGACGACTGACTGACTGTGACTACTGTACTGACTGACTGCTGACTGTTACTGACTGACTGTGACTGACTGACTGACTGACTGACTGACTGACTGTGACTGACTGACTGGGACTGCTGACTGTGACTGACTGACTGACTGACTGTGACTGACTGACTGACTGCTGACTTGACTGGACTGACTGACTGACTGTGACTGACTGACTGACTGACTGACTGACTGACTGACTGACTGACTGACTGACTGACTGACTGACTGACTGACTGACTGACTGACTGACTGACTGACTGACTGTGACTGACTGACTGACTGACTGTGACTGACTGTGACTGACTGACTGACTGTGACTGACTGACTGACTGTGACTGACTGACTGTGACTGACTGACTGACTGACTGTGACTGACTGTGACTGACTGTGACTGACTGACTGACTGCTTCAGCTTCTACTATCAGGTTTGTGGGCCTTGACCTGCAGTGTCTCTGTCTGTCTGCCTGTCTCTCTCTCTGCCTGTCTGTCTCTCTCTGCCTGTCTGTCTGTGTCTGTCTGTCTGTCTCTCTCTGTCTGTCTGTCTCACAAACTTCAAACTGAATTGATTTTATGAGGAAAATTAATTAAATTAAAATAAACAAAAAAGTTTGTTGGATCTCAAATGTTTGGCTTTTTAAATTAAACCTGTCAAAATAAAAGCCTTTTCATCAGTTAGTCAAACTCAAGTTCATTTTTTTCTTTGTTTCTCTTTTAAAACTCACTTTTCGTGTGTGTGTGTGTGTGTGTGTGTGCGTGTGTGTGTGTGTGTGTGTGCGTGAGTGTGTGTGTGTGTGTGTGTGTGTGCGTGCGTGAGTGTGTGTGTGTGTGTGTGTGTGCGTGAGTGTGTGTGTGTGTGTGTGTGTGGTACCTTGTCTCTGAGGGAAGTCGGGCTGGTAGTCGAGGCGCGCTCGCTTCCGCCCGCTGATGTCGTACTCTTCTGGCCGACGCCTACGTAAACAAGCATAGTGAGACGCACACACACACACACACACCAACGCAGAGGCCACGCCCACCTCATTCAGTATTCATGAGGGAGCCGGCTGCGTTAGCTTAGCACCTCCGCTAACCCCACATCTAGCTAACGGCTGTTCCAGGATCACGTCCAAATTCAATCACATTTTCATTTCTTTAAGTTATTTTCTATATTTTTTCTGCAAATTATTGATGATGACATTAACGCAACATAAAAAAATAAAAACACTATAGAGGCAAATAAATGTAACATCATATGTTAATGTTTAATTACAGAAAATATAATTTTAATGACTGAGTTTTTTATCTTTAATTCTAATTTTATTTCAATGAACTTTTTCAAGGCAGAACGAGGACAACTGTGTGTGTGTGTGTGTGTGTGTGTGTGTGTGTGTGTGTGTGTGAGAGTGTGTGTCTGTGTGTGTGTGTGTGTGTGTGTGTGTGTGTGTGTGTGTGTGTGAGTGTCTGTGTCTGCTCCATGTCCAATAAGGAGCTGTAAAAACCGCTGACACTGAGAAAAGCCCCGGGGGCCCGGGGCCCGGGTGGTCAGCAGAACGGGACGGGCTCCGCGGGCCCGGCTTCAGACGCGGCGCGGCGCGCCTCGCGGGGCCCGTAACCTCGACGCTGGGAGACGCTGGACAGGGAGGGGCCGGCAGGTAAGTTTTTTTCGCAGGACAGCGAGGGACTGGCGGCCCCGCTCGTTCTGCCTTGAAGGTGAATTTGAAAGTCGGGAGTTTCCCTGTCGCCTCCTCAGCCAATCATTTCTTTCTATGATCATTTGATCAGCTGATCATTTCCATGACGACCACCAGCCTGCTGGGCCAATCAGCTGCAGAAGCCTCTCTCTCTCCATTCACTGTCTACCTCACTCTACCATCTCTCTGACTTTTATTTCACTCTTCTTTTCCTTAACATCACATTTACTCCTATTCCTCTCATTTTACTTTAAATTACTTTCTCTTGTTTTGTTATTACCATCATCAATATTATCATTTACAGAAAGGAATTTTACTAAATATTTAATATTAAATATTCATTATTTTAAATCACCAAATATATAAATGTATTCATTTTTAAACACTTTTGTAATTAATATTAAATCTAATTAGTAAATTAATACTACTAATAACTTGTTTGTCATCATCCTGGAAAAACCGTTAAAATTCAGTTCCACACTAGAAACCAGCCACAAACATTTCCTACAGTCTGTTAAAAAAGCAAATTCATTTTCAAATATTCCAACATGAAGAACATACCGCTCTGTCGCAGGGGGGGGGGAGGTGGGTGGTTGTGAGGGGGGGGGCAACCAGATTTACGAAGAATTTTAGAAAAAAAATGAAAAAGGAAAAAGTTCATCTCAAAGTCCAGCTTTTCTCTTTTCCTCTTATTTTTTTCCCTTTTTTATTTTTTTTTTTCAATACCTGAGAGGAGGGGGGGGCAGAAAGTGATGATGCAGATGTAGTCCCGTCAATCAAACACAAAGCCCCGCCCCCTCCGACATAAGCCCCGCCCCCTCTCATAGAAACCAGTCTTTCTCAGGAGAAATTTAAAACACTTCCTTCCCTCCCTCTTTTTAATTTGCTCAGTTCTTTATTTGAAAGAAGGGGGCGGGGCTTCTCTCCCTCTCTCTTTTCCGATTGGCTCCTTCGTTTCCGGCCAGAAAGAGAGGGAGATTTTTCAAATTTTAAAAACTTTTTGCAGTCCATTTGTCACCTGTTTTTTTTTTTTTTTTTTAACACATCACTGTGTGTGTTGGGGTGGGAGCGGGGGGGGGGGGGTGTATTTAAAGGGTTAACCTTGCAGTCCGTTCTACTGGTGGGGGAGGAAAAGGGGGCGGGGCTTCTGAGGCTTTTATTTTCACAGTTCCATGATTTTTTTCAAGTTAAAAGTCCATTTAAGTCCATTTTAAAACTTTTTTAAACCTTACCAGTCCACAGTCCATGGCCACACCCCTTCCCCGCCCTCATCTCTTGGCCCCGCCCACTCCCTCCCCTCTGACATCAACCAAACCAACAGGAAGTGACATCATTCGAGCAGTCCAGTCCAGGCAGGATATTTTTTCTTTTTAATATTTCACCCTTCTCTTTCTTTTTTCGCCATTCATTACGAAGCTAACTCGATCGCCTCCCTCTCCCCCTGTCGGCCAATCAGAGTCCAGCAAGCAAAGTCCTAGAAAAACCAGCAATTGCTCCTTTTTTCCTCTCCTCGTTCAACTTTTTCATCTTCCTGTTTCTTTAATTACCCAGAAGTCCAAACTAAAAAAATGTTAAAAATGAAAACAAATGGAAGATTTTTTGCGATCAGCCACCAGGGGGCGAAACTCCTGTGAAGAAAAAACCTTTGAAAAGGGGAAAAATATTAATTTCAAATCAATGTACAAACTCAAATTCTTTTAGGCAGCAGAGCTAGGAAAGTATTAGCTTAGCCAGCTAGCAGCTCAGTGTAAACAAACCGTTTCAGCCTTGGCCAATCAGGGACTTGCTCAGCTACAGAACCGCCCTGCCACCGAAGATGCACCAACTGGGAAAAGACCTCACTCTCGGCCGGAAAAAAAATCTGCAAATCCAAACTGACACCTACGTTCCTTCAATGTCAAAGATGCAAACTGACGACAGACCACCCACTTAGTAACGCAATTCCAAACCAAGATTTTTTTTTTTTTTTTTTTTTTTGCAAACCAGCGACAGACCTCCTGCTCAGCTGGAAAATCCAAACCATAATATTGTTTTTCAAAGGTGCAAACTAGGGAGAGAGCTCTTACTCAGTAGGGAAAACTAAACCATTTTTTTCTCATCAAAGATGCAACCTGGGAAGACCTCCTACTTGGCTGGAAAGTCCAAACCAGGAAATACTCTGGAACAGACCTCACGCTCAGCTGGAAACATCCAAACCTAGAAATTTTTTTCATCAGAGATGCAAACTGGGCACAGACCTCCCACCTGGTCAGGACAATCCAAAAAAAAAAAAAAAAATTTGTTGTCAACCTGAGAAAAAAAACAGTCCAACTCGGTTGGCATAATCCAAACTGAGAATTCTCTACTTTGCAAAATATGCGATCTGGGGACAGACCTCTTACTCGATCTGGAAAATCCAAACCAAGAATGATTTTGTTGTCAAAGATGCAAACCAGTGACAAACCTCCCACTCGTATGGAATGTCCAAACC
The DNA here is from genome assembly GCF_902150065.1 of Myripristis murdjan. NCBI lineage: Eukaryota > Metazoa > Chordata > Actinopteri > Holocentriformes > Holocentridae > Myripristis > Myripristis murdjan. The sequence continues at coordinate 144,814 of NC_043991.1, read as the reverse complement.
TAGGATTTTTTTTCCTCCCTCAAAGATATAAACTTGGGACAGACGTCCCACTCCTTTGACAAAATCCAAGCCAAAATTCTTTTACTCTCTTTTTTAGCCCCCGTCGTCGTAAAGTGAAAGAACAAAGTGCCGGCGTTTCCCGGGATGTTGTCCTGTGATGTCACCGGAAGCGGGAGGAGAAGTGGGAGGGGCTAACCTGCCCGGGTCGCGGTGCGGTGGCCGGCCGCGTGGTCGTGGTGGCGGTGGTTCCGAAGACGAGGCAGCGCCGCGTCCACCGCCTCCATTTCCACGGCGATGATGGTGGCGCACTTTGCGCGCCGCCTGCTGCACATCAGCACTCTCGTCCAATGGGAAGAGGGCACAGAGCTGGGCACCGACGTCCGGTTGGATCTCCTGGAGAAGAAGAGAGAGGCAAATATAATTTTTATTGTTATTAACAGTTAGGGCTGAAAGATTTATCGTTTTCTGATCGAAATTGCGATTTCAGACAGTGCAATCTTGAGATTGCAAAAGCTGTGTTTTTTTGCAGCGCTCCTGACTGACCCAGGATCTGTTGTGTCGACTATTTTACACATACATGCCGGCTCCCTACCATCCTGCCATCATGCCCTGTCAAGCTGACAAATCAGAAGCAGCATGCTGCACGTGGACAGGTCACGCTAACCAATCAGAAACAGCCATTGTCCAGGCAACGGAACACACGCTCAGTAACAACAAGCTGGTGTCCCTAAATAACGTGTTTTGAAATGGCTTCAGCTGAACCAGAGGCGGAGTCAGGGGATTTAATCCCAAAACAGCAGCACGTCGGTCATATGGGAGTATTTCAGGTTTCAGACTGCAGACGTGCACCAGAAACAGGTTCTGTGCAGAGCCTGTCGAACATTCAGCGGCAACACAACCAACTGAAGTTACAGCTTCGTTTGCTGTGTGACTCGGGCCCCGCGAGGCGCCCGTCCCGTCCTGCTGACCCGGCCCCGTATGACAGGAGCACCGGCAGACACCGGGAGGTAACCTATCGTTACCTATCGCAATATCTGCCAGAAAAATCGCAATTAGATCTGTTCCTAAAATCGTTCAGCCCTATTAACAGTCATGCAGAAATTTAATTGAGATGGCGTACATAATAAAGAAAATATTTGACTTAATGCCCTGTCAAAGTAAAAGCTGTGGGTTTCGCGGTTTACCTGTCCGTCACGTCCAATCTTCACGGGCTTGTGTTCGTTCCAGGGATTGGACAGATGAGCCGTCTTCGTGAAGGGAAGTTCCCGCCTACAGGAAGTAAATATATATTTCAATATATTTCAAATATTACATGGATGGAAAAAATATGTAGAAGAGAGCGAGCAAAAATAAAATTAAAAATGCAAAGTACTAAACACATAATTATATATACATATAATAAATATAGTAAATAGTGTCTAGTTTTAATACTGATGATTGAGGAGCGAGCGGAGGGCCACTCACCTGCAGAGCCAGTCGATCTTGAAGACTCCGCCCAGCATTTTGGCGTTCATGCCGGCAGGAAGCACCCAGTGGATGGGCGAGCCGCCGTGATGCGACTCGGACGCCAGCCGAGCGAAGCCTGGACACGCAAACAACAACAAAACAGAAACGTGAGTGTGTGGGCGTGTCCAAAAGAGCCTTCAGCCAATCAGAACCTTGACCTTAACTCTGGTGGGTTTCAGGGTAACGCAGCGGCGGTCCGCCATGTTGGATAAAATTCATCAAACAACAGTTTGAGGTTTCAGGTTTATTCATTTTCTACTGAACTCTTGTCGATATTTATTGATCAGCTGTGGTTCTGGCACCACTTCCAGTGCGGGAGTTACGGGCCAAAACATGACTGTGTGTGTGACGGGACAGCGCCCCCTGCTGGTGACACAGAAAACACAACAGAATAAAAACACACCTTGGAATTTGCCGCTCTCGCGCACGGAGAACACCAGGATGACGCTGCGAGCCGAGCGGAACGCCGCGTTCAGCTTCTTCTCATTGACCGGCAGAGTGGACCACACACCCTGCACACACACACACACACACACACACACACACACACACACCTTAAAAATATAACCACAGTATATAAAAAATCACGAAAAATAATGAAACAGGGTTTCGTTAACAGTAAAACGACGAGAGCGTTAGTTGGGAAACAGGAAGTGGGCGGGACCTTGGCCTTGGCCAGCGACACGTTCTCATGGTTGTTGCTCTTGATGAGGAAGAAGCGAGCGTCCCGCAGGATGTAGCGCAACTTACTGCTCTGGTCTGCACACACACACACACACACACACACACACACACACCAGGAGTTACATCACAAGACATCTGACAACAGTAAAGATACAAAAAAGTTTTTTAAAAAGTACAACCTAATAACAGAAAATAAAACAAAACAAAATGAAAACACTCAAAGAAAATAATGAAAAACAAAAAACATACTGTGTGGTTATTTTTGAATGTGTTCAGTGTGTGTGTGTGTGTGTGTGTGTGTGTGTGTGTGTGTGTGCGTGTTTACTCTCGATGCCTTTGCGGACGGCTCGGACGGCTCGGACAGACGAAGACAGCTTCTCCCGCTTCTTCTCAGAGCCTAAAGAAAAAATTAAATCATTCAATTAAATTATTATTATTGTTGATTAATACAATTTGATTATTTCTTTTTTATTCATTTTAAAAAATGTTTCCTTAAACAGATTGATTGCTTTTAATGAAGCTTTTTTTTATTAAGTATTTTAGAAACTTCATTTTTATGAATTCTTAATTGCAATTGTTGTAAAATTTCTTAAATGTAATTTTTTTTTTTTTTTACATTTAATTAAAAAAAAAATACTTCCTTGCATTTTTATTAATTTTGGATGAATTACTACAGTTTAAAAATATTTTTAATTCATATCTGTTAAATATTTTTTGCAAATATATATTTTTAATGTTTGTATTTTGTACATAACATTTTTCAAAAGGCTGCATGTTTTTTGTTGGCATTATTTCCATCAAATCGCTCTCCAAGCCCTCTCCTGTTCAAAGTTTTTACTAAATTCTTGTATTTATTTCCTATGAGTGGAAATTTTAAAATGTAGAAATAAATGCAAAAATGATTTTACTTTGATTTTAATTAAAAACTTAAACTAAAAACTATTTCATTTTTATTCACTTCATTTTTTTTATTAAATGTTTCTTTTTTCGTTTTCCAAGCACTTCTCTAATTTATTTTTCCAAATGATTTAATACTAACCCTAACCCTAACCCTAACCCTAACCCTCCTTGACGTTATAATTAAACCCTGTTCATGTCACTACATGATTAATGCCATAATAATGTTTTAAAATATGCATTTCTATTTTTCATATTTTATATTGGTAAACAATATAGCAATATTTTACAGTTCTTCAAATTATTTTTCCAAATTCTCCTTAGTGAATGTTTATATTTTTCCCCATTTAAAAACATTTTCCTCAGATGTTTAAAGCGCTCCGAGGTCCCTCCTCTCACCTGAGGCGTCGGAGGCAGAGCTTCTCCCTGACTCCTCCTCCTCGTCTTCGTCCTCCTCCTCCTCGGAGAAGCTGACGGACGAGGCGGAGCGCGACTCGCCGGCCTCACTGCGCGTGTCGTAGTCGTTGGCCTCCCGCCGCTCGTACACCTCCTCCTCTTCCTCCTCCTCTTCCTCCTTCACTTCCTGCTCCTCCTCTTCCTCTTCCTCCTCCTCCATCACTTCCTCCTCCTCCTCCTCCTCTTCCTCCTCGTCCTCCTCCTCCTCTTCTTCCTCCTCCTCCTCCTCGTCGGCGTGCGAGGGAGCTGGGGAGGCGGAGCTTCCTGTTTCCTGCTCCTCTGAAGCCGCCGCTACGTCCCGCTCTTCCTCGTCCTCGTCTGATTGGTGGTGGCGGTTGTCGTCATGGTGGCGGGAGGGGGAGGGGCTAGAGTGCCTCTCATCACGCCGGAGCTTCTGGGTAACAGTAATGCAGATAAACAATCAAAATAAACAATGTAATTTGATTCAAAAATTATTCTTAAATATAATATTATCACACACACACACACACACACTCACAGATGTAAACCTAACCCTGCTGCTGTGAGCATCACTGTTTACATGCTAATCCTGTCCTTTTTAAAATGCAGTTACTTAGGAATGAATGGGAACCAGTCAAAGTACTGAAGAAGAGCTGAACTGATGGAGTATCAATAACATCCCTTCTTCAGCGTGACTACTGTACATGTGCGTAAATAATTCAGAAATTAAAAATACAAAACATTAATAGTAAATAAAAAGCTTGTATAATAAACACTGAATTGGAAACTAAATTTAAAAAGCAAAAACTAATTAAGAAAAGAAACTGACTGATAAAATAACTAATAAATTAAAAATAACAACATAAATCAATAAAAGTACAGAAAACCACATAATAAAAATAAAATCCTTGCTCTTTTAAAAGACAAAATAAGTGAGATATAAAGAAAACAGTCAGCATGCTGACCTCTGATTGGCCGACGCCTCCCTCTGCTCGCCGCTCGCCATCTCGACGACGAGCATCATCTCCATGGCGCCGCCGCCCTTTCCGGTCGTCATAGTAATCCTGCCTGTAGCTGCCGCTGCGATTGCCCGCCGTCTTTTTTCCACCAGATGACGAAGACGGAGGAGGAGGAAGGGCTCTCTTATTGGACGACGAGGACGAGGAGGTGTGGCCGGAGGGGCGGAGCCTCTTCAGGTCCTGGCTGTCAGAGCGATCGCTCTTCCTCTTCGTCCCTGAAAAGAGGAGGAGGCATCTGATTGGACGAGAGATCGCGGTCTCCCTCCCCCACAAGGTTGCTTACCCCAAAACAATTCATGATGTTCTGTTCCAGTCCATCCAGTCCTAACCCGAACCCTAACCCAGTCCTAACCCTCTAACCCTAACCCTCTAACCCTAACCCTCTAACCCAGTCCTAACCCTCTAACCCTAACCCTAACCCTCTAACCCTCTAACCCAGTCCTAACCTTCTAACCCTAACCCTCTAACCCAGTCCTAACCCTCTAACCCAGTCCTAACCCCCTAACCCTAACCCTCAAACCCAGTCCTAACCCTCTAACCCTAACCCTAACCCTCTAACCCAGTCCTAACCCTCTAACCCTAACCCAGTCCTAACCCTCTAACCCTAAACCTAACCCTCTAACCCAGTCCTAACCCTAACCCTGTAACCCTGTAACCCTAAACCTAACCCGCTAACCCAGTCCTAACCCTAACCCTCTAACCCAGTCCTAACCCTCTAACCCAGTCCTAACCCTAACCCTCTAACCCAGTCCTAACCCTAACCCTCTAACCCAGTCCTAACCCTCTAACCCAGTCCTAACCCTAACCGTCTAACCCAGTCCTAAGCCTAACCCAGTCCTAACCCTAACCCTCTAACCCAGTCCTAACCCTAACCCTCTAACCCAGTCCTAACCCTCTAACCCAGTCCTAACCCTAACCGTCTAACCCAGTCCTAAGCCTAACCCAGTCCTAACCCTAACCCTCTAACCCAGTCCTAACCCTAACCCAGTCCTAACCCTCTAACCCAGTCCTAACCCTAACCCAGGGTATTCAATTAAAATTCAAAGAGGTCCAGTTACTAAAATTTCCTGCCTTACAATGTCTAAATTTTAGACATTATTGATTGTTGATTATTGATCCACATCCTATGAGGCATGATGGTTTAGAAATGGCTGCAGGCAGAATGAACATGTGTTGGTCCGTCCATTCATCTTTAAATGTTCGGTTTTCACTCTCTACTTTTCTCATTTTGGAGCCGTTTTCTCATCTCATTTCCTCTCTTCCGCTATTCTCTGGCGCTGAAAGGTAAACAATCGATATGATTGGCTTGGCTATTGATGACGCTCGTGTCGTATTCAGGGGCTTTCACATAGCGTGTGGTTTGGGCCGCGCTCTGCGTGATAAATGTATGACTACACTGCATTTTCTTCACAAGAGTAGTGCAAGTCTCATGATGTCAATCATGTAGATCTGTAAATGCACACGCCTCCCGTCCGTGTAGAGAATCATTTGCTTCAGTTTACAGCAGCACTGGGTGGAAAGCAGAAACATCATGTATATGTGGCAGTTTGTAAACACAGCTGGTGATCTCTCTCTGCATGCTGGGCCTGCAGTCTGCTGTCCCACAGCTCTGCACACACACACACACACACACACACACACACACACACACACACACACACACACACTGACGCTCTCCTCCACTGCTGTCCTGCCGTTCGGCCAAATCCAGATTTTTTTCAGATTCCAATATTCTCTCCCATTGGACGGGCCGAGGTGATGTCACAGGGCCCAAGTTAAAAAATTTTCAAACTGGGCGCACTGCTCTGCACCGAGCTGGCTGGTGCCAGCGCCCGTGTGCACTGCGCCCAGTTTGAAAATTTTTTAACTTGGGCCCCGCGCCCCGCGATCACATACACAATGAATGGCTGCCGGTCGAGCGCTATGTGAAAGCCCAATTTACTAGATTAGCTGTGCATGCAGTCTGCAGCCGCGACCATCAGAGAAAAAATAACAACAAATGATTTATTTAACAATATTAGAACTGTCACTGGGTCCGTGCCCGGACCGCGGTCCACCAGCTCTAGAGAGACAGAGAGACACTTCTTACCTTTCTTATCTCCGACATCGCGCTCACTCTCAGGGTTGTAGAGCTCATCATCCTGGTCTGGAGCTTCAGTCAAAATGTCCTCCAGCACATTCAGCTCCCCTTCTGCAACAAGAGAGCCTTCATCAAACATCTCCACCTTCTGCAGCAGCATCAAACATCTCCACCTTCTGCTGCTGCATCAAACATCTCCACCTTCTGCAGCAGCATCAAACATCTCCACCTTCTGCATCATCAAACATCTCCACCTTCTGCTGCAGCATTAAACATCTCCACCTTCTGCTGCTGCATTAAACATCTCCACCTTCTGCTGCTGCATCAAACATCTCCACCTTCTGCAGCAGCATCAAACATCTCCACCTGCTGCTGCATCAAACATCTCCACCTTCTGCTGCAGCATTAAACATCTCCACCTTCTGCATCAAACATCTCCACCTTCTGCTGCAGTATCAAACATCTCCACCTTCAGCATCAAACATGTCCACCTTCTGCTGCAGCATCAAACATCTCCACCTTCAGCATCAAACATCTCCACCTTCAGCATCAAACATCTCCACCTTCTGCTTCATCAAACATGTCCACCTTCTGCATCAAACATCTCCACCTTCTGCTGCAGCATCAAACATCTCCACCTTCAGCATCAAACATCTCCACCTTCTGCTTCATCAAACATCTCCACCATCTCCTGCATCAAACATCTCCACCTTCTGCTGCAGCATCAAACATCTCCACCTTCTGCTGCAGCATCAAACATCTCCACCTTCTGCAGCATCAAACATCTCCACCTTCTGCTTCATCAAACATCTCCACCTTCTCCTTCATCAAACATCTCCACCATCTCCTGCATCAAACATCTCCACCATCTCCTGCATCAAACATCTCCACCTTCTGCAGCATCAAACATCTCCACCTTCTGCAGCATCAAACATCTCCACCTTCTGCTTCATCAAACATCTCCACCTCCTCCTTCATCAAACATCTCCACCATCTCCTGCATCAAACATCTCCACCTTCTGCTGCAGCATCAAACATCTCCACCTTCTCCTGCATCAAACATCTCCACCTTCTCCTGCATCAAACATCTCCACCTTCTGCTGCAGCATCAAACATCTCCACCTTCTGCTGCATCAAACATCTCCACCTTCTGCTGCAGCATCAAACATCTCCACCTTCTGCAGCATCAAACATCTCCACCTTCTGCAGCATCAAACATCTTGTCGACAGTGACGAGGCCAGATATTGTCAGAAACATCAGCAGTACGGTGGTACAGAGTAATTTCGGTCTTCTCCTGGTTTTAGCTGCATCACAGTAGAGTGATGTGATCTTCTGGACGTGTTATTGTGTTGTAGCTGTTTCTCTGTGGCTCCACCTGCCTGCTCACCATCTGCACATCACTGATGACCACTTAGTTAGTCTGTTGTGTCTAAGTGTCTCATGAAAACACCAACGATCATCAGCTGTGGTATCTGAGTTTGTGCTGTCGCGTTTTCACATTAATATCATTCATTCATTCATCTTCTAAACCGCTTATCCTCACTAGGGTCACGGGGGGTTGCTGGAGCCAATCCCAGCGCTCATAGGGCGAAGGCAGTGAGACACCTGGACAGGTCGCCAGTCCATCGCAGGGCAGACAGACAAACACTGACATTCACACACACAGTCACACCTAGGGGCAATTTAGCTTCTCCAATTCACCTGACCTGCATGTCTTTGGATGGTGAGAGGAAACCCACGCAGACACGGGGAGAACATGCAAACTCCACACAGAAAGGACCCTGGGTGGGAATCGAACCCAGGACCTTCTCACTGTGAGGCAACAGTGCTAACCACTGCACCACCGTTAATATCACAATTCTTTAATTTTTTTAATTAGATTTTATTAATATTGCTGAATGGGTTTACAGATATTGGTATCATATCAAACCAGTTGGTGCCAAGCATGTCATGCTAGGTTGTCGCTGATGAGGGAAAATCTGTTATGTCTGTTTCCAGCAGGGTCCCTTGACCTCTGACCTCCAGCTGTGTGAATGAAAATGGGTTCTCTCCCCTTTGCAGACACGCCCACCTTCTGCTAATCCCATGCAGTTTGGGCCCCAAAGCCTGCAGTCCACATGTGTTCTTGTGGCCTGTTGTAAAATGGTGGCTCTGTCCCAATTCAAAGGCTGTACTCTACCTAGGTCGTATTTGTAGGCTGCTTACGTCACAGCGGCGCGACGAGTGCTGTCCCAATTCAGTTTTACCGCGCAGGGTCCTGCAAATGCAGCAGACAGGTCCAGCCTATTTTTGACTAATTTGCAGGAAACACCTCCACGATGCTTCACGGCCGACATCACAGCCTACTTCCCATGGTACCTTTCGGTCCAGTTGAATTTCTGGATCAGCCTCCATAGCTGGAATTATGAAGCATGTTTTAGACCGTCTTAATGTTTATATCATGACGTTTTGATAAGTTTTCATGCCTATAATTACCACCATAGATTCGGTTTAGCTGTTAACTGTATCCCAACAACGCCTGGAAATGCAAGTTTAGTTAGATGAGTTAGACAGGCATTTTGCACGATGTTTCCATAGCAACCATCAGCACATCAGGTACGTTACAATGTAGCCATGTGTACAATTACTTTAATTGGGAGAGGTGAAGTGTAACAATTATCTTAATTTTCTGCATCTTCACCAAGACAAAATAAAATAAAATACATAAAACTACAGAATCCATGTTGTCCATCTTGAGAGCGTTGAAGCTGCTTATCGTTTGGTTTCATGCACAAGTGTTCACCGACACACCTCCCAAACCTGCTTCGGCATTTTACGCTGCTTCACTCGAATGCGCTTCGGGAAGCCTCGATAATAATGACGTAGGAATCCTCCGCAGGCTACACCGTCCCAATTCACTAAACTTTTAGCTCCGGTAAACTTGGTATCGGCACCTACGTCGGACGCCTCCTACGTGGGCACCGTGGGCTGCGACCTAGAAGTCATCGAGCCCTTCGATTGAGACAGACCCGGTGTGTGACCCGCCCACCTTCTGCTAATCCCATGCAGTTTGGGCCCCAAAGCCTGCAGTCCACATGTGTTCTTGTGGCCTGTTGTAAAATGGTGTGTGTGTACAGACTGGGGCCTAAACAGTCTTGGAGCTGCATCAGTTGCTTTGACTGGAAAGCTGAGACTCTTGTGGATTCAATGAGCCACATGACCTATAATGACCTCTAGAATAATCACAGACTTATCAAACTTTACATCATCAAACCTGGGTACTTGATTTTGTCCATATTACCCAGCCCCGAGTCTCAGGTATTATTATGCTGTTTCTGTATGAAAGATTGATTTTCACTGCACTTAAAATTGTGAACCTAAAGTCACATCGTAATTCGTGTCACAATCCAGGGATTTGGTCTAAATATGGAGGTACACAGGTCTGTCCACACCGTGCAGGTGTCCCGCATCCCGGGATAAACACGCCTGTTTCCGCGGTGTGAGCCGGGCAGGTGACCCGTCCGGCCCCGCGGGGTCAGCCTGCTGCCATGGAGCCGACAGGCTGCAGGGTTTCATCCCAACCAACACCTCCACCAGGTGACTTCACTGACCACCTCACCTCCACACAGAGAGGCGGGACTAATCAGTGAAGTCACCTGGTGCAGGTGTTGGTTGGCACCTGAGCTCCAGCCCGTGAATCCGTGCGCGCGGCGTTCAGCGCGGAGCCTGGCCGCGGCGACGCGCCTCACGGAGCGGACAGGTAACACACCACGCCGCGTGGCTAGCCGCCCGGTTAGCTAGCACACATTAGCATGTCTGTCAATAACGCTGAAGCTGTTATTGATCTGAAGGAGAAAGCAGAAGCACACCGAGAGGAGCTAACGGCTAACGGCTAACGGCCGCTAACGGCTAACGGCCGCTAGCCGCCGCGCTGCTCGCGCTGCTTACCTTTGTCCTCGCGCCGCTCGGCCGCCATCCCGCCGCTGTGACGTGCTCGTTGTCTCGCGGCCTCGCGCAGTACCGTAAACAAAACAACAACACGTCCTTCTGGGTGTTTATTTGTTTATTTGAATCGATGAATCCGCTGCAGCGAGAAAATGGCGAACGGGGCTTTTATTTTTTGTTGTTTTTTTCCCCCATCCAAGCTCCACTGCTACCCACAATTCAGCGCAGGGAGACTGACGTCACTTCTGCTTCCTGCTTTTCCATCCTTTTTTTTTTTTTTTTTTACAACGTGCAGCCATTGTTACTGCCATGGGTTAGAGGAAGAGACAAAACATCAACACAAACAAAGAGAGAAAAGAAAACACCAAAAAAGCAAAACAAAACATAAAACCAGGGGACAGAGGAGATACATAAAGAGATGCACGATGATATATATATATATATATATATATATATATATATATATATATATATGCACTCATCAATTTTTATAATATCTTTCCAAGAAAGAGCCAGTTTTTAGAGCCTTCTTGCTTTTAAGTCCATCAATAGTCATGCAGTATTCCTCCAGTTCATTTAGGAAGTGATCAAAACTGGGTTTGGAGTCAGTCCATTTTTTCTTATGAATGTGAAATTTTCCTAGAAAAAGCAGTAGCTGTACAAAAAAAAAAAAAAGTCTTTTTCTTTTTGATTTTCTTCAAAACAAATAAAAATGTCTTTTTCTTTTAAGTTGATTGCTTGTCCAGTTTTCCTGTTAATGTAGTTTTGCACATCCCTCCAGAACCTTCGAGCATACATACACTGATAAAACGATGGCAAATGGTTTCTAACTCAGATCCACAGAAAACACAAGAATACTCAATATTAATGTTAAACCTCTCTAAGGTTTTCTTTGCTGGATATATTTTATGCATTATTTTAAACGAAACCTCTTTAACTTTATTATTTTTTATAGTATAGTGTTTTATTCTTATATTGAATATTCTTGTTATTCCAAATGAAGTATCTTGTTGGAGAGAAGTTATGCTTGTACTCCAGTTTCCAGGCCAGCAGCGCTTGTTTATGAAAGTTAGCTAATTTAACAGGTAATTTCTCAATCTTATAATCACACTTTAACAGAAACTGTAAACCACCTCCGGCTTGTCCCACGTGGAGCCACTGCGTGAAGTCAAGCTGGCGGCGAGCCCACGTGACACGACGGGACCGCTTCAAAATAAAATCCTGATATTGTGATAAACATGTTTGCTGCGAGCACGCGCGTGTGGCGTGAAATGACCAACCCCGCGAGGAACTTGGTTCTCACTTTTCAGTTTAGTTCCTTGTTTTTATTCAAAAACAAAAATAAAACTGCAACAAAGTACGGAGTCCCCAGAGGGTCACAGCGAGATTTTTTGTGTGTTCCCTCACAGTTGTCCCGTCACTGCGCTGGGTTCCCTCACAGTTGTCCCGTCACTGCGCTGGGTTCCCCCCGTCCCGTCAGCCGACCCGAGGCCTGGCCCTGCAGCTGGTTTGGGCTTAGCAAGGTCACTTCAGGTTAACCCTGCTGGGTTTTCTCTACTATAAAAGTGGTTCACTTTTTATCGGGGTATGTTGCCGTGGTAACACCTGCTCCGGAGCAGGTGAAGTTCAGGATCAGAGCTCAGCAGGTAGAAAAACCCCACCTACTGACCAATCAGCTCTCTGGGAAAATGGCCTGCCCATTGGCTGAGAACCCAGAGGATCCAGGTTCACAACTTGTGCTCCTTTTTTTCCAAGTTAGGCCGAGGATTTTTCCCCCTTTCTTCTTCTTCTTTTATAAAATTAATACATTTTACTTAGACTTCTTATTTTAATTCTGTTTGTTTTTCTCTCACTTTTTTTTTTTCAAGTTTGAGGAGAAGAAGAAAGAATTCTTCTTGTTTTTTTGTTTTTTTGTTTTTTAACTCATGACTCCGCACTGTCCAACCAAAAATTGATCTTGTAGACTGATGTAATGATTTTCTAAAAAATGTTTTTGAAAATAAATGAGGGGAATTAGGGTTAAATAAAAGCCTGATAAAATCCAGGCCAGCCTCTGGGCTCCTTTAGGTTTCCATTAGTTTGCTCATATTTAGTATTTAGGCTGGCTGCCCTGAAAAGTCCACATGAGAGTTGGTGCCAAATGTTTTACTGTCTTTAAGTGACAGTGAAATAATATTTTAACCAGCAGAATAAACACGAGGCGTCAGATGCTTTATAAAATGAAATATCAGAATCAGTTGAATCAAAGTGATGATTCTGATGAAGCTCAAACTGAGGGCAGCGGCCCAGCGAGGGTCGCCCCTCACTGTGAGAGAGGGCCAGTTCCTCTGCAGGAGTGTACGGCTGAGTGGGAGACACATTCATTTACTGAACACACAAATGTTACTGTGGTCAGATCTACTCGAGCCGTCATGGTGGGGAAGTCAGATTATAATCCCACTAATTTACGCATTGACACAGTCGGCGATTTTTTCCCAGCATTCCTTGCAGCTGCAGCTGTGTTCCTTTTTGCCTGGATGATGGATTTATATTCCTCGTATTTATTTCAGATTATTGTCTGCTCCTCCGTTATAAAGTATACGGCTCGGGTAGATTTTTCCATGTCTGCGATTGGTCGCATGCAGCAAACTCCGCCCTTTTTCTGTGAGCGCGCACAGATCTAGATTGGAAAGCCTGGGTTCAGTTAGCGAGTTGATAAGCGACCTCTTGAGACCGGAAATCAGGATGTCTGGTTGTGAAGCCAGATGACTGAGAGAAACCCCGGGGATGTTAATCCAGCTGCATGGGACAGGCCCCCGGACCGGGACGCCCTGCCACTGAGAAGGAACAAAACAAACAAACAAACAAAAAAATGTCGCCATGACCTCTCAGGGGGTCCGTAAGAGAGAGAGACAATCAACAAATATTAATCTTAATGTTGAAACTGAAAATTGTTCTCGTAACTGTCATGCCAATAAAGCTTTTAAATTCAATCTGAAGGTGGAGGCCGGCCGGCCAGCCCGCCTCATAACTCCATCCAGGTGCAGGTCCCTGGAGACGCCTGGCACCTGGACCAGGGACAACAAGCACACTCGTTTCTTTTAAATGAGAATGTGAATTTGAAATGTGAGGCAGCGAGGGAGTGTGAGGGAGGGACGAGCAAGCGAGGTGGAACAAAACAGAAAGGAAAAAGATTTGTATTTATATACTTTTAAAATCATTTTTAAATTGTAAGTCTAAAGATTTTTATAATTGAATTGAACTGAGCCGAGCCGGGATGGGACGGGACGGGACGGGGTGTCGGGGCTCTCGCTGTGCAGAGCCCGCTGGCACCTGCGAGTCTCCGTACACCTGCAGCTCCTCTCCAGGTAACACATTAGATTAGATTAGATTAGATAACTTCTTCACTGATGCCTCAGAGCGTTCGCCATCAGCCCACTGACAGTCTGCTGGAACAGACCAACAGGCGATCATCAAGTATCAAAGCCAACCAAACTACAGGCTATTAAAAAAACATACAGGTCGTGCAGAAACCCACCACAATGCTGTTAAGCAACAACCAGTCCAGTCGCTCTGAGACCAGCTCCTGGAAAACCAACTTCAATGTAACAGTGAGGATGTAAACAGAACAGTAGAAAACCCCAATGTTATATTTGACCTTTCAGCCTCTTTAGCAAACAGAAATAGAGATCAAATAGAGACCCAACAGAAACAAGCAACAATGACAAATGGTTTGACAATTAATGTAAAAACAGAAAACAATTCAGGAACCTATCAAACCAAAAACACCGCAACCCAGACAGCCAGAACATACGTCTTCACCATGACGAAACATTAAAACAGAATAAGAACACAATAAGGACAAAAGGGGCCAACATGTTAGAAACCAGCTCCATGCTATAGAGGAATAGATAAAAACAAATCATTTCTGGGAAAACTGGAACCCTAACCATCCAAAAGGGAGATTTAAAGCACTTCTCCAATCCCTTTGGTCCAACAGAGAAGAAAAACAGCAAGAACAAACACAAGACAGACTACAAAGTTTAGAGTCACCCATAAAAGACTATGAGCTCCCCAGTTACACTGTTAGAACTACAGGACAAAATAAAAACGCCTGTGGTGCTGACGGCATCCTAAATGAATTGATAAAATTCACAGACCTCCGATTCCAACAGGCTGTACTAAAACTCCTTAACATCGTCCTGAGCTCCGGGATCTGGCCCAGTGTTTGGAACCAAGCACCGATAACACCACTGCACAAAGTGGAGACGAATTCAGCCCCAATAAGCACGGCGGGTCCTGTGTTAACAGCAAACACAGGAAAGTGCTCTGCATGACCATAAACCACAGACTCCTCAAGCTCCGTACTGAAAATAACGTCCAGAGCAAACACCAAATTGACTTTTTACCAAATTATCATACAACAGACCACATCTTCAGCCTCAGCACCCTGACTGACAACCAGATAAACAAAATCAAAAGCAAACTATTCTCCTGTTTTGCTGATTTAAAAAAGCATTTGATTCAACTTGGCATGAGGGTCTGCTGTATAAATTGTAAGAAAGTGGGGCTGGGGGGAAAAAAAACCTATGACATCATTAACTCCATGTACACAAATAACATGTGCTGTCAAGATTGGCAAAAAAACAAAAAAAAAACAAAAAAAAAACAGACTTTTTCCCCAAAGCCAGAGAGTCAGACAAGCATCAGCCGGGCAGACTCACAAGGCAAAAGCCTTCTGCTGGCAGATGATCTGGTCTTCCTGTCAAACCAAAGATGGGCTACAACAGCACCTTGATCTTCTGCACCAGTTCTCCTAAAACTGGGCCTCGACAGTGAATCCAACAAGACAAAAATCATGATATTCCAAAAAAGACCCAACATCCATAACCACAAATATAAATTCTTTCCAGATAACACAGCCTTAGAACATAAAAACAGCTCTACCTACCTGAGCCTAAACATCAGCACCACAGGAAACTTCCACAAAACAGCAAACAGGACCAAACAGGACCAAACAGGACGTCCCAGTTCAAATCTGTCTTAAAATACAAGACTCTGTCATTGAACTGGTTTCCCTTGATGGTTGTGAGATCAGGGGTCCACCCGCCAACCAAGCTTTTACAAAATGGGACAAACACAAACTGACCCTGCGTTCCAATACCCACACTACCATACTATTTAGTAGGGGAAAAAAGAATTAGTATGTCCCAATACATACTAAACTACATACTTTTTAAGGGCAGCTGCAGTACATACTAAAAGTAAAAAGTATAAGTATGCGATTTGGAACGCAGGGTGAGACTCTGCATGCAGAGTTCTGCAAATCCATTTTTACATTTTATAACCACCTAAAGGAAAGTTGCCTTGACGTACAGAGAGACCCGAGAGGAACCCTAACCCTCAGCCGGCTCAGCGAGCCTCTTCCACCAAACCCAATCACCAGAAACCTACAAGCCAACCATCTGACACTGCAGGGACCCCATTAACAACCTCTGGCAGAGAGAGAGAGAGAGAGAGAGAGAGAGAGAGAGAGAGAGAGAGAGCGTCACAGCTTCGTGTCGCCAATAAAGGCTTTTAGTTTGAAGCAGCAGTGGAAATGATGCCGGGCTTCGTGGCTTCACTTCCGGTGCAGAAGCCCCACGTCAGTGTTTCTGCTCGCTGGGACTCGGAGGCGGAGGAGACGGAGCCCTGACCGCCGCGGCTTGTTGTGGGTTTTCCGAGCTTGTGTTCTCCGCGGACTGGAGCCGACATGGCGGACGAGGCGACGCGGAAGCTGGTGTCGCAGATCCCGCTGCTGAAGACGCACAGCGGCCCGCGGGACCGGGAGCTGTGGGCGCAGCGGCTGAAGGAGGAGTACCAGGCGCTCATCCGGTACGTCGAGCAGAACAAGGCCGCCGACAACGACTGGTTCCGGCTCGAGTCCAACCGCGACGGCACCCGCTGGACCGGCAAGTGCTGGATCATCCACGACCTGCTCCGCTACGAGTTCCAGCTGGAGTTCGACATCCCGGTCACGTACCCGGCCACGGCGCCGGAGCTCCTCATCCCGGAGCTGGAGGGCAAGACGGCCAAGATGTACCGCGGCGGGCGGATCTGCCTGACCGAGCACTTCCAGCCGCTGTGGGCGCGCAACGTGCCGCGGTTCGGGCTGGCGCACCTGATGGCGCTCGGGCTCGCGCCGTGGCTGGCCGTGGAGGTGCCGGACCTGATCAGCAAGGGGCTCGTGCGGCACGACGAGCCGCGCGGCCCCGGCGGCTCGAGCGGCTAGCAGCCAGCACGGGGCCTGGAGGGACCTGCGGCATGACAACACCTGTCACCTGTCACCTGTCACCTGGGACCTGGGACCTGATCTGTGAATATTATACATATTACTCACATATCGTCCGCTAATTGCAAAATGTGTAGATACTGTCGGCGGGGTTGGATTGGGTTTTGTGTTTTGAGAAACTAAATAAATGATATGATAAATGTGTGGACCAACTGGCTATTCTATTATTCTATTGAGGCCACATGTCTGGTGATTGGAAGACATTAATTTGTGAATATTCTAAATATTATTTACACATGCTACACTGTGATTTTGTACATTATTATATTGCATTTTATATATATGCATTATATACATAAACATTCTGCACATATGGACGAAGTGTGTGTGTGTGTGTGTGTGTGTGTGTGTGTGTGTTATAAAATTATTTTCAATACTTATATTTTTGAAACATGGTTGTCAACAGTAATTAATAGACAATATTTAGCTATTTTCCCCGAGGTTAGATTCAAGTCATGTTCGAGCAAAAGAAAAATGGAAATATAACTATATGGGTTAAATGGCTACTCTGTTGTTAGTGTTACTGTCTATATATGTTATATGTATATTTTAGTAATTCTGAGTGTTACTGTTATTAGGGGAAACAGGAACAGGGTTAATAAAAAAAAATTACATGTATATTTTCGGTGCGGTTAAATTGGTGATATATACTGGGAAATTTTAGAAAAAAAAAATCGAAATATAATAAACATATGGACAGCATATGGACTGTTTCTGAAGATATGGTTGGTATCCTCTCAGGGTCTCCTCCTCAGCTCCAGCTGTCCAACCTGACAGCAGCTCTGCCATAAACTCTGCCTTTTAACAAAGTTGATAATGTTCAGTTTGTGTTGACATTGTGCAGAATGTGTCTCTTTAATTCTGTGTTTGTTACTGAGGCTGTAGTTTGCAGAGGTCTGCTACTGGACTGCATTATACTGAGAGGGGTTTCTAGTTTTTTGTCTTCCTCATTTTTGTGCAGTGAGGGGGGACAGAATAGTGGAAACAGCTGTCAGTAAAGTGCAGCACTAACTATGAGCTCAATGCCAAACACAGAAGTGAATGAACACCTCTGTTACCGTGACAACAAGACAAGCTGAGCATTATAGGCAGCAGGAGAGGAAACTTTAGGGCACAACAGCTGGACTGGATTAGATTAGATTAGACTGTTCAGGTGGAGCTGATAAAGTGACACAGATTATATACACACAGTTATAAAAGAGAGAGAATTTACGAAAAAAGCGAGATAAAACAAATATTTGCCTTGAGAGGCTATTCTGTTATTGTGGTCATATGTGATAACAGGTGTGTCCTGCTGTTTGGCTGCTGATCAGGAAATCTCAGAAAAGTCCAGCTGTCGTTTTTGGGACGTCCGGTCCGCCTCACCGTCAGCACGAACGGCTCAGGGCTGCAGGTGTGCGCGCGCCCACTAGAGGTCACTAATGTACAAGCAGTTCAATCATTTGATTATGCTGACAGATGTGTTAAAGAAAGAATGAACATTTTCATGCTGTCGTTTTTCGAATGATAATTTAATGATGAATAATTTTTAATTTTGTAAGAAGATGTGAGCACCTCTTCATGCAGAACAGATCTGGGAAAGGACAAGAGGCTTGCCTTTCATGTCAATACAAAATTATGTAATTCTACTTTATAATTTAACCATTTCCCCCCTAATTTTCTGATCATTTTATTGGAATTTTCTCTGTTTTTTAAGCTAAAAAAAAAATGCAGTTGCAAAAAAGCGATATTTATAATTATAACATTTAAATAGGGCTAATTGTAAATATAGCTTTCTTGTAACTGCACTGCATATTCTGGTATCCTGGTTTTCTTTTCTTTAAGCTATTTTTGATATTTTTGTGGTAATTTTATGGTAATTTAATAATTTATTTAACGTTTTCACTCCACACTATTTTTTTACTGTTTGCTACCGAGGTGATCTTTTCTAAGAGACGATCTCTGTGGGCTCTCTCGCTCTCGCTCTCTCTCTCTCTCTCTCTCTCTCTCTCTCCCTCCCTCCCTCTCTCTCTCTCTCTCTCTCTCTCTCTCCCTCCCTCCCTCTCTCTCCTCTCTCTCTCTCTCTCTCTCTCTCTCTCTCTCTCTCTCTCTCTGTGTGTGTGTGTGTGTGTGTGTGTGTGTGTGTGTGTGTGTGTGTGTGTGTGAGTGAGTGAATGGGAGGGGGGTATTACGTCACCCGCTCCGTCACCGCCGTTAAGACGGCCTGCCCGCCCGCCAGCCGCCTCTCCAGTTAAATGTTCAATGTTTGTTTTATTTATCGATCCGATCGGGGAGCAATAATCGATAGGTGATCGGCGGTGGGTTATGGAGCGGAAGAGGACGGACTGCCCCGCGCTGCCGCCGGGATGGAAGAAAGAAGAAGTGATCCGGAAGTCCGGGCTCAGCGCTGGCAAGAGCGATGTTTACTACTACAGGTAATCAAAAGTTATCGATTATCGAAGTTCGGCTGATATTACGCGCTGGTTGGGTGACGTAATGTGACTCCAGAGGTTGATTGATGATTGGCGGTGAATTCGGCGCGGATCATCACTATCGATAAGCTGTCAATAAGCGGAAAAGCGGCTCAGTTAGTTTCAGTTTGGACGGGAGAGACGTCACCATAACGACAGTTTGTGTGGTTTTCCTGTGATATTTCTATGATATTACCACAGGGAGGCTGGCGGAGTGTCCCTGTCTCAACTCCTGTGGGAACGCTGCTCCTGCCAAAGCGTGGACAGCTCGTCCTGTAATAATAACAAATAAAGACATACTGTACATACATGCGATAGACAGTGTAACATAGTAAATAAAATATGTCTTATCAATATTATTAGTATTGTCCAATTTCCCCCCAGCGATCAGTAAAGTATTTCTTACTCTGATAATTAACTGCCTTGAAGGAAATAAACAAATGAATATATGAAAGTCACACTTGATTAATAATAAAGGATTTTTTATAATACCATGTTTATTTTATTGTCAGAAAATATTTATAACTAAGTTTTGAATATAATTAATTAAGTAACTAAGGTCTGTTTTTTCTTATTTATTTCTGTGATTTTTGGACTTATTTTAATGTGACTCTTGTAATTGTGTTGTTAAAAAATAATGTTAATTTTAATTTAATTTGAATTTGAATGTGTAATGTTATTGTTATTTGTATACATGCCACAGTTTTTAAATAAATAAATAAATTTTAAAAAGCAATAAATAAAGGAATAATTAAATAAAAGTAAGTAATTATTAACTGACAATAAAGGATTTTATTTATGTTATATTTATTTTTTTATTGAAGTTCTAATTAGGTGTTGTTTTTGTTTGGGTTTATTTTAATGTGATTTTCCTGTAACTGTATCATTTAAAAAACTATGTTCATTTTAAGTTACTTTGAATTTCTAATTTTAAAAATGTTTTTTAGTTGAATGTTTTCCTGTAATTTTTTCATTTTGTTTTTGTTATTTGATGATAATTTCTTCACTATCAGCAGTTAGACTGAAGTGTGTGTGTGTGTGTGTGTGTGTGTGTGTGTGTGTGTGTGTGTGTGTGTGTGTATCAGTCCCTCGGGGAAGAAGTTCCGCAGTAAGCCTCAGCTGTCCCGTTACCTTGGCAACAGCGTGGACCTGGGCAGCTTCGACTTCCGGACGGGGAAGATGCTGCCGGGGAAACTGAGCAAGAACCGACAGAGACAGAGACACGACGTGAGCCTGAGCAAGGTCACACACACACCCATACACACACACACACACACACACACACACACACACACCTAGAACCAGGAGCCTGCATATTTGTATTTTAAAAATGTCAAAAATTAGAAAAAAAAAATACACAAAAACTACCAGAATATAAGACATTAAAAAAAGAAAGTAATAATAATAACCTGTCAGAAAGCATAAATCCTTTATGAGCAGTCCTAGCTGTGGCACAGGCTCCTCGCCCGGCACAGGGAGACCAGGGCCTCCTCCTCCTGGAGGCCTGATGAGGAGTTTGCAGGCGAGCGGCTGGTGGCCAGACCGGCCACGCGATCCAGCCGAAGAAGTCACGGGGGTTGAGGTTAGGGCCCTCCCTTGGGCTCACTACCTGCGAGAGGAGTAGTTTGGGCTGGGGGCAATACCACATGGGTGGCAGGTTGGGGCACAGACTCTGGTGCACTGGACCTACGGTACGGAAACTGGCTTTTGATAGATGGAATGTCACCTCTCTGGGAGCAAGGATCTGGGAGGTGGAGCGATACGGACAAGATATAGTTGGGCTCACTTTTATGCACAGCCTTTGCTCTGGAACCAAACTCCTGGATGGGGGATGGACTCTTTTCTTCTGTGGAGCTGCAGAGTTGTGGGAGGCAGGTCTGGGGTTGCTTTTTAGCCCCTGACTGAGTGCCACTGTGTTGGAGTTTACCCCAGTGGATGAGGGGGTCGCCTCCTTGCTTCTTCAGGTAGCAGGAGGGAGTTCTGACTGTCATGACGGCATACACGCCAAGCGGCAGCTCAGAGTCTGAATGGATCCTGTCATGGCATCAGCCCAAGGGTGGACACCATTAGTGAGGGAGGCTGTCAAGCTGAAGTATGAGGCCTTCCTGGCTTGGCTAGCAGGGGGAATTCCAGAATTGGCTGAGAGGTACCGGCAGGCCAAAAGGACTGCAGTGACAGAGGTCGCTGGAAGCAAACCCCGGGTATGGGAGGAGTTCAGGGCGGGCATGGAGAAGGATGTGAGGAGGGGTAGGCAGGGTCTCATCCAGGCTGTACTTGTGAATTTCCTGCGGGATGAATAAAGTATCTATCTATCTATCTACTCAGCAAGGATCCGGAGATCCTGACCTCAACTGAGGATGTGGTCGGGTAATGGAAGGAACACTTCAAGGGGCTCCTAAGCCTGACAGAAATCGCTGAGGTGGTTGGGTAACTCCACTGTGGCAATGTGCCAGCACTGGACGAGATCTGCCCTGAAGTGCTGCAGGCTCTGGATGTTGTTGGACTGAAGAGACGTGTCTCTTCAGTGTTGCATGAAGGTCGAGGACAGTGCCCAGGAAGTGGCAGATAGGGGTGGTGGTCTCCATTTTTAAAAAGGGGGAGCAGGGAGTGTGCTCCAATTACCGGGCTATCACACTGCTCAGCCTCCCTGGGAAAGCTTACTCCAAGGTGCTGGAGAGGAGACTCCAGCCCATTACTGAACCTTGGATTCAGGAGGTGGGTTCTGCCCTGGCCGTGGAATAGTGGACCAGCGGACCAACTCTTCACCCTCGCTTAGATACTGGAGGGATCATAGGAGTTTGACAATGAGGGCACTCGTGTTTTGTGGTTTTGGAGAAGGCTTACAACTATGTCCCCTGGAGGGTCCTGAAGGGGGTGCTGTGGGAGTATCGGGTTCCAGGTTTGCTACTGCAGACCATTCAGACCCTGTATAACCGTAGTGAGAGCTGCATCCACGTTCTGGGCACTTGGTCAGTAATAGATCAGTACCTCTAAACCCGAGGCTATGGTTCTCTGCCAGAAAAAGGTGGGTTGCCCTCTCTGAGTGGGGAGTGAGTTACTGCCTCAAGTAGAGGAGTTCAAGTATCTCGGCATCAAGTTCATGAGTGAGGGTAGAGTGGAGTGGGAGATCAACAGGTAGGTCAGGGCGTCAGCAGCTCTGCAGTCACTGTACTGGACTGTTGTAAAGAAGGAGCTGAGCCAGAAGGCAAGGCTGCTGTTCTTCTGCATTGAAAGGAGCCAGCTGAGGTGGTTCGCGCATCTAGTCAAGATGCTTCCTGGCTGCCTCCTGGTGCAGGTATTCCTCCCAGTGCAGGTGTGCCTGTGGAGGTATCCAGGCATGTCCACCTGGGAGGAGTCCCCAGACACACTGGGGGAACTATGTCTTCCGGCTGGCCTGGGAACACCTTGGGATCCCCCAGGAGATGCTGGTGGATGTGGCCCTGGAAAAGACCATCTGGGCAGACCTCCTCAACCTGCTGCCACCGCGACCTGGCCCAGATAAATGGCAGAAAATGAAGATGAATAACATACCAAGAAAACCCCAGAAAATTAGCAAAAAAAATGTTTAAGAGATTACTAAAAAATGACCTTAAGATAAGGTAACAAAAAAGGAAAAGAAATGTTATTAAAATGTTGTTAAAAATATTATTAAAAAGGGAAATGACCTGAAAATGATGGAAAGTATACAAGAAAATATGAGAAAAAATAAATTGTTATATGATGAATATTAGTTTACCTCTGAATTTTAAGAGTCAGCATGGCCTGCTGTGTGTGTGTATGTGTGTGTGTGTGTGTGTGTGTGTGCTCAGGGTGGGAAACTGGACCTGAACACAGCTCTGCCCATCCGCCAGACAGCATCCATCTTTAAACAACCCGTTACCAAGGTGACCGGTCACCCCGGCAACAAGGTGAAGAGCGACCTGCAGAGAGCCAGCGAGCAGCCGAGACAGGTGACACACACACACACACACACACACACACACACACACACACAAACTCTTTTTGATTTTTTAAATTTTTTAAATTAAAAAAGATAAAATAAATACATTTTTGAAAAAAGTAAAATGTTTTAATTGTATGAAAATAACTAATCTATTTAAAAAATTTTAAATGTGTAATAAAAATAAAATAGTGTTTAATATTTAATTAGTATTTTGCTTCATTTATTTATGAATTTATTTAAAATTTTTAATATCATTCTGTCATATTACTGTACTCGTATTATTTTTATTATTAGTATTAGTATTAGTATTGCTATGTATTGTGTGATATATCATTGACAGCCCGCAGGTTGTTTGTAGTCAGGTGTTACAGTGCAGCGCCCCCTGGTGGTATTGTGAATCACCACAGTGTGGTGTTCAGGTGTTTGTTTGCTGTGTGTTTTTTATCGTCTCCATGATGATGAAGCTCCTCTAATGTTAACCTCGAGCCCGAACCTGAACTGAACCTGAACCTGAACTGAACCTGAACTGAACCTGAATCTGAACCTGAACCTGAACTGAACCTGAACCTGAACCTGAACTGAACCTGAACTGAACCTGAATCTGAATCTGAACCTGAATCTGAACCTGAACCTGAACCTGAACTGAATCTGAACCTGAACTGAACCTGAACTGAACCTGGACTGAACCTGAACTGAACCTGAACTGAACCTGAACCTGAACTGAACCTGAACCTGAACTGAACCTGAACCTGGACTGAACCTGAACTGAACCTGGACTGAACCTGGACTGAACCTGGACTGAACCTGAACTGAACCTGAACTGAACCTGGACTGAACCTGAACTGAACCTGGACTGAACCTGAACTGAACCTGAACTGAACCTGGACTGAACCTGAACTGAACCTGGACTGAACCTGAACTGAACCTGAACTGAACCTGGACTGAACCTGGACTGAACCTAAACTGAACCTGAACCTGAACTGAACCTGAACTGAACCTGAACTGAACCTGAACCTGGACTGAACCTGGACTGAACCTGAACCTGAACTGAACCTGGACTGAACCTGAACTGAACCTGGACTGAACCTGAAGCTGAAGCTGAAGCTGAAACGTGTGTCACAGCTCCTGCTGCCAGTAGGGGGCGCTCATCCAGGAGACGCCCCTGTGGGTGGAATTAGAGCTGTTGGGTCGTTATGTGATTTATTGCATGTATTCGTGTGTGTGTGTGTGTGTGTGTTTATATGTAAATACAATACTTACTATCTATCTATCTATCTATCTAGATAGATAGATAGATAGATATTATCATACATATTATTGTCATCATTCTGTTTTGGTGTGAGATTTCTGAACTCATTTCAGAATGAGTGAAACGGGTTGGAGGCTCCAAGCCGACGTTGTGTTGTTTTTGTTTCATGTGTTTGTTTGTTTGTTTGTTTGTTTGTTTGTTTGTTTGTGTTTCAGTTGTTTTGGGAGAAGAGGTTGAAGGGTCTTCGCTCGTCCGACGTGACGGAGGAGTTCCTGAGGACCATGGAGCTGCCGCCCGGCCTCACCAGTCAGAGCCGCTACACACACACACACACACACACACACACACACACACATGCAGGAAGTCCTGTCCCCTGTCCCTGCAGCTGGATTATCATCCCCGGGGTTTCTCTCAGTTTTCTGGCTTCACTTAACCAGACATCCTCACTCCTGATGTTCAGTCCCATAAAGCTTCACCTCGCTAACTGAACCCGGGCTTTTCCAATCTAGATCTGTGTGCTCACAGAAAAAGGGCGGAGTTTACTGCAGACGACCAATCACAGACAAGGAAAAATCCACCCGAGCCGCATACTTTACGATGGAGAGGCAGACAATAATCTGAAATAAATACGAGGAATATAAATCCATCATCCAGGCAAAAAGCAACACTGCTGTAGTTGCCAAAAGCTGCAAGGAATGCTGGGAAAAATCGCCGACTGTGTCAATGCGTAAATTAGTGGGATTATAATCTGACTTCCCCACCATGACGGCTCGAGTAGATCTGACTGCAGTAACATTTGTGTGTTCAGTAAATGAATGTGTCTCCCACTCAGCCGTACACTCCTGCAGAGGAACTGGCCCTCTCTCACAGTGAGGGGCGACCCTCGCTGGGCCGCTGCCCTCAGTTTGAGCTTCAGCAGAATCGTCACTTTGATTCAACTGGTTTTGATATTTCATTTTATAAAGCATCTGACGCCTCGTGTTTATTCTGCTGGTTAAAATATTATTTCACTGTCACTTAAAGACTGTAAAACATTTGGCACCAACTCTCATGTGGACTTTTCAGGGCAGCCAGCCTAAATACTAAATATGAGCAAACTAATGGAAACCTAAAGGAGCCCAGAGGCTGGCCTGGATTTTATCAGACTTTTATTTAACCCTCTGAATTAAATTCCCCTCATTTATTTTCAAAATATTTTTAAAAATCATTACATCAGGCTACAAGATCAATTTTTGGTTGGACAGTGTAGAGTCATGAGTAAAAAAAAATACAAGAAGAATTGTAAAATGTATTAATTTTATAAAAGAAGAAGAAAGGGAAAATGGGCAGGCCATTTTCCAAGAGAGCTGATTGGTCAGTAGGTGGGGCTTTTCTACCTGCTGAGCTCTTATCCTGAACTTCACCTGCTCCGGAGCAGGTGAGGTGTTCAGCGTATGTTACCACGGCAACGTACCCCGATAAAAAGTAAACCACCTTTATGGTACAGAAAAGCCAGCAGGGTTAACCTGAAGTGACCTCGCTGAGCCCAAACCAGCTTTATGGTACAGGCCTCTGGATATTCAATCGTATTTGAGAATCGAGCTCATAAAAGTTGGTTCACTGTAATATTTTATTTTATTTGACTTTCTTTAATTTGTTTTAATATGTAAAGTTTTTTTTAAAGATTGAAACCTTTCAGAATAAAGGCCCTCTCCTGGTTTTCAGTGGGTTCATTTATATTGTTATTGTTTTCTTTTTTTTTTCTTTTTTTTGTCATCTGTAGGCGTGGCTCCAGACTCCAGTGACGCCACGTTGCTGTCGGCTATCGCCAGTGCGCTGCACGCCGGCTCCGCCCCCGTTACCGGGCAGACTTCGGCGGCGGCAGAGAAGAACCCGGCCGTGTGGCTGAACGCCGCGCAGCCGCTGTGCCGCGCCTTCACCGTCACCGACCAGCACATCCGGTGAGACGCCATAAGGCATGCTGGGAGGCGCTGACATCTTATAAAACCATTCCAGTCATCTTTGTTAAAAACAAACAAACAAACAAACAAAACAATATAACACTTTATCATCAAATGAATTTACAATTTAAAACCTTTGACACCAAAGAAAATTCATATTTTCTTTGTCCAAAAACACGAGAAAAAAGACAATGGAAAAAAACATGACATGAAATGAGAAGAAATGAAGAGGAGAAGGAAGAGGAGGAGGAGAAGGAGGAGGAGGAGAAAGAGGAAGAGGAGGAGGAAGAGGAAGGGGGGGGGGGGGGGGGGAGAGGAAGAGGAGGAGGAGGAGGAGAGAAAGGCGGTGAATGGGAGCCAGCAGAAAGTGTCAGAGCAGACAGGACATGAACCGTTTGCAGCGGGACGTCCTGTTCCACCTGCCTGTCAATGAGGAAAATCTCACCTGAGAAAAACATACCATAAGAATAACTGAAATCATAAGAAATAGAAAAAGAAATAGCAAATATAAAAATATGAGCCTTAGAAATTTGTAAAAAAACAAACAAACAAACAAACAACAAAAAAAAAACATCATGCCTAAATGTGTGCACTACTTTTACATAATATTTCAACAATAAATGCAGAAATAAGAAACTGAGCATTTGTAAAAAGTCTAATGGATAACTGGTTCCCAGCTGTTCACACGTTTATTATTGTTATTTTTGTGTAATCAGTGTAAATGTGTGTGTGCTGTGTGAGCAGGGAGCAGGAGCTCAAAGTGGATCAGGCCCGGAAAAGTCTGGAAGAAGCTCTGCTGGCCGACGGCCTCGCCCGGGCGCAGGAGCTCAGCCTGTAGACCGGTACACACACACACACACATACACACACACACACACATACACACACACACACACACACACATTCAATAACATTTTTATTGAATGAAATTTTTATTTTATTTGTTATTTTTTAAATTTTATATAAAAATACACATCATTGTCTGAACTGTAGATCGGCGTGTGTGTGTGTGTGTGTGTGTGGGGGGGGGGGGTACTGAGAAAAAAAAAACTTAATTTTTGGGAGTAAAGTTGTCAGTTTCTGAGAAAAAAAACAGAGACATGAATCAGTTTGTTGTTGGTTTCTTTTTCTGTTTCCTGTCCTTAGCCCCGCCCCCCCCTTCCCCGCGCCCCCCGCAGCCTCAGGGATCCAGTCACCTCCACTCAGTGGGCGTGGTCTTTCTCGATGACATCACAGACGACGTCATCAGCTTCCGGAAAACAGACTGAGTCGCCGACATGGACGCTCATGTGGTTTCTGTGTAAAAACAGATGAACAATAATAAAACATAACGACATCATAACATTTCTTAAAATAAAGACTTTCCTTCGAGAACAATAAAAAAAACAACAAAGTCAAAGCAAAAACAGAAAAAAATGTTGGAAAGCAAAATTCCTCTCATTTCTTTTCAAAAATAATTTTAAAATAACAATGAAAATATTTTTTATTAAAAAAAAATCAAATTATTTTCACAAAGAAAAGCCAAAAACATTTACAAGGCTTGTAAAAATCTTACAAACTACTTTGACCAAAAAATGTATTTTTGTTTTTTTGGAAAGCAAAATTATTTTTTTCTTTTAAAAAATAATGGAAATTTGTATTACAATTTTTCAAATCTTTTAAAACCACCTAAAACCATGAGTTTCCTGATCTAAAAAAAATTCATCCAGGAATATTTTTAAAAGATATTTTTGAAAGCAATTTGAAATTCAATCTTTGTTCAGGTTTCAAAAGATTTTTGTATTTAAAACCGATTAATTTGTAACTAGTAATATGATAATTTTCTGAAATAATAAAATGTTTGTAAAATTTTAAATGAAACTCAATGAAAACCAACAGATGAGGTCCAAGGCAAAAATTATAAAATGTTCCAAAAAGATATTTCAATTGGAGAAAACTAGTAAAGAATAAATTCAAAATTGCATTTTATAATTATACTCATGGTTTATAAGTTACAAATACTTAAAATACTTGAAAATATGAAAATACATTTTAAAAACCCTTTTTTAAATAAAAGTAAAATCTTAGGTAAAAAAATCAGATACCAAATCTATTCAAATGGAAGAAAAGTAAGATAAACATGTAAAACAAATTATTAAAGAACTACGTACATACATGTATATGTGTGTACATATATGTAATAAAATTTAGTATGTTTGGCTCTGTTCTAGAAAAATCATTTAGTTTTTCAATTTTCTTTATTTGTTTTGGTTTGAACTGAAAACCAAAATATTTTTATTTACAAGAACTTGTTACAATAAAATAAGAAATTGTCAAAAAGAAGCAAAAAAAAAAAAAAATGGAAACATCATTATAGGGGAAAAATGCAATAAATTACCCTAAATTTGAAAAAAAAAAAAGAAAAGAAAAAAGAAAAAAAAAAGAAAATTACAAGCAAATTGAAAAATAAAAATAAAATTTAAATGAAAGCTTTTGAAATTAAAGCTCCCAGATTTTAATCTAAAAACTGAAAAAAGTCCAAAGTTTAAAATTTATTAAAAATGTTTTTTTTTGTTTGTTTGTTTTTTGTAACAAGAAATTATGCTTTCCAACAAAAACAATCAAATCAACCAAAAGATAAAACAAATCAATATTTCTGAGAAGAAATAAAGAGAATTTGATTTAAGCATCAGGAGAAGCACCAGCAGAAAAACTACATTACCCAGCAGCCACTGCAACAACAAATGCCTTCTTTTCAATTTCTCTTTCATAATCCATATGCAATTACTTCATAAGAAGTTATTATTTACTTTCAAATATGTGCAATTTATATATCATTTTTTCTGTATTTTCTTTTGTTTGTTTTCTTTTTCTCTAGTTTTCTCATTTTATTATTTTTTCTTGTTTGTTTTTAGTTTTTCTTCCTTTTATTTATTTTTATTTAATCTTTTTTGTTTTTTCTTTCTTTTATTTACTTTTTAAATTTTAAATTAAAATTTCTAGTTTTCCAAAGTTTTATCTTAATTTTTCTTTCTTTTTTTTTAATAAAAAAGAAAATCCAAATAAATTCTGAGGAGAGGTGATATAGCGTAAATATGAAATGTAAGAATTCGGAAAGTTGGGTTGCGAACTGCTGGACGGGGATTGCGAACTTTCTTCTTGTATGATGTTATTAAAGTTTAGAGTTTAAGGTTTAAAGTCTGCTTGTTTGCAGATTTAAGGGAAGTCTTAAGGGCTTTTATTTTGTAGCTCTGCAATAGAGAATGCAATGAAATTAAATGAAAAAATATTCAAATATTTAAGAGAGAATTTTTTACAGTGCTTGTACATTCTTTGAATAAGTCGAATAATAAAAGATTTTATTCACCTTCCTGTCCGAAGTCGTGTTCTCGCCTCCTGCTGCCACGACGCTGCTTTTCTCCTTCCACCTTTATTTTGGTTTGCATGAACACACGCATGTGCACGAACATGCACGTGCATGTCACATGAATACACACGTACACACACACACAGTGTAACGTCACATTAACACACGCATACACACACACAGTGTAACGTCACATTAACACACGCATACACACACACAGTGTAACGTCACATTAATACATGCACACACACACACACAGGGGGATTTCAAAACACATGGACCAACAACTGCAAAGTTTTCATTAAAGCTCATTGGAACGCCAGAGCAGGCCAGAGTTGTCGTCATTAGGATCACGGAGGAGCTGGACAGGTACCAGTGATCACCATAAACCAGACTGTATGAGGACTCAATCCACAACACACAACCATGACACCGTCGGACATAACTCACTCACCTGCATCTGCATACAATGATGACACAACTCAAAGGACATTCGATCATGGCAATATGGAGCTGAACACTTTTCAATATACAGATCATAATTTACTGGACATAGAAAACGATATAGATCCAGACAATAACTTCTTTTCCAACATTCACGACAACTGCTGTTATCACACGGACGAACAATACAATCAGACCATTAAAACGGACAACAAATGATCTATAATCCATTTCAACAGCAGAAGCATGTACGCAAACTTCAATAACATCAAGGACTACTTGAGTCAACTTACAAACCCATTCAAAATTATTGCCATATCAGAAACTTGGTTTAATGCTGATAAGGGCATGGATTTAGAGCTGGATGGATACGAACTCAACTATGTAAACAGAAAGAACAAAAATGGAGGAGGTGTGGCTGTATATGTGGACAAAAACCTGAATTATAGGGTTGTGCAAAATATGTCAACTGCAATTGACAATTTGTTAGAGTGTATAACTATTGAAATTTGTAAAGAAAAAAACAAAAATGTAATAATCAGCTGTATATATAGAACACCAGGCTCTAGTATTGAATTATTGAAGGACTGGATTGAAGCATCCTTTGCAATGATGAAGCAAAAAGTTACTTTCATCTGTGGTGACTTCAACATTGATCTTTTAAATCCAAACAATCACAAATTGACTGACGAACAATGTACAGTATGAGCCTTTATCCAAAAATCACCAGACCCAGCAGAATCACATCCCACAGTTCCACATTAATTGATAACATATTCACTAATGACATTGAAAACAATACCGTGAGCGGATTACTAATCATTTCTGAGGAAACATGGACTGTGCTTTGGCTGCCTGGTGAAAGGGCATATGAGTAACACATGCAAGAAGCGTCTTACCTGTCGTTCCTGTGAGAAGAAACATCCAACTGTCTTGCATATTGAAAACTTCAATCCCACAAACACGGCAGGAAGCAGTGGAACATATATAACAGCCAAAAAGGACACAAAAGATACAAACCACAAGAACAGTCCCCCCATCACCATCGCTATGGTGTCAACTGAACATGCAGGGGTCGGAACCACAGACTACAAGCTGGCAGTTGTGCCTGTAAAGGTGAAGACGAATAAAGGAAGTTGTGTTATTGAAACGTATGCGTTCCTGGATCCCGGAAGTAATGCAACTTTCTGCACAGAAAAACTGATGGAACAGTTGGCTGTCAGAGGAAGGAGAACAGAGATCCTACTGAGAACAATGGGTCAGGAAAAACCTGTGAAAACCCATTTTATGAGTGGACTGGAAGTCAGTAGCCTGGATGGAAATGACTTCATACAACTTCC
Organism: Myripristis murdjan; assembly: GCF_902150065.1. NCBI lineage: Eukaryota > Metazoa > Chordata > Actinopteri > Holocentriformes > Holocentridae > Myripristis > Myripristis murdjan. The sequence goes on along the minus strand of NC_043991.1, from coordinate 113,264 downwards.
AGAGGTCTTCACACAGCTAGCTATTCCTGTCAGTCAAGAGAACATCCCTACACAGACAGACATAGAAACATGGCCTTACCTGAAGGATGTCCACCTAAGCTCCATCAGGGCTGAAGTTGCTCTACTGATTGGTGCTAATGTCCCAAAGGCGATAGAGCCACTGAAAGTGATCAACAGCCAAGGCAATGGGCCCTATGCGGTTCTGACACGGTTGGGGTGGACCATAAATGGACCTCTTGGCAGTGCGCCAGTGAATGAGCATGGTCAACCACGAATAACATCCAACAGAATATCTGTAGCCAGACTCAAGGAACTTCTTGTCCAACAATACAACCAAGACTTTTCAGAGGTGGCCTACAATGAGAAACAAGAGAACTCATTTGAGGACAAGAAATTCTTAAAAGTGGTAAAAGACTCCATCACAATGAAAGAAGGCCACTATGTTATACGGCTTCCATTTCGTCAAGATAACATCTGTCTACCCAACAATAGGAAAGTTGCGGAGCAAAGAGCACGAAGCCTCAGCCAGAGATTCAAGAAGGATGAAGCATTTCGAAAGGATTACATCAACTTCATGAATGATATCTTGGCGAAAGGATATGCAGAAAGGGTACCTGAAGAACAGCTCCACCGGACTGATGGAAGATTGTGGTATATTCCCCACCATGGTGTCTACCACAAAAGAAAAAAGACAATCCGGGTGGTCTTCGACTGTACTTCATCCTTTCAAGGTACATCTCTGAACTCTGAACTGCTGCAGGGCCCTGACCTTACGAACACCTTGTTAGGTGTACTTCTTAGATTCCGACAGGAACCAGTGGCAGTAATGGCTGACATTGAGGGAATGTTCCATCAAGTAAGGATACCTCAAAAAGATGTGGACTTCCTGAGATTCTTGTGGTGGCCGGATGGGAACACCAATGAACCGCTGGCAGAGTTCCGAATGACAGTACATCTTTTTGGAGCAGTATCATCCCCGAGCTGCGCCAATTTTGAAGACAGCTGATGACTGTGAGGGACGGTATGGCACAGAGGCCCTCAACACCATTCGTCAGAACTTCTATGTGGACGACTGTCTCAAATCTGTGCCCAGTGACGGACAAGCAATCTGTTTGGTACAGGAGCTGAAGGCAATATGTGCCACTGGTGGATTCAAGCTCACCAAATGGATCAGTAACAGCCGGTCTGTTCTCGCCTCTGTACCAGCAGAAGAAAGAGCAAAGGAAGTAAAAAATCTGGATCTCGACACAGAAAAGCTGCCCGTCGAAAGAGCTCTTGGCATGCGATGGGACATAGAGTCTGACACCTTCTTCTTTACGATTGCTCCAAGACAACTGTCCATCAGCTGAAGAAGTATTTTGTCTGTGCTGAACTCGGTTTATGATCCTCTTGGGTTCCTAGCCCCAGTCATGCTGACAGGGAAAATAATACTGCAAGAGCTCTGTAAACTGAACTGTAGCTGGGATGAGGAAATTCCTACAGCTTTTGCAGAGAAATGGAAGGAGTGGCTGAAAGAGCTCAACCTGATCTCCGACCTTCGATAGATGCCTCAAGCCACAAAACTTCGACATCTCTAGCGCACAGCTGCACCACTTCTGTGATGCAAGTGAGCGGGGTTACGGCACAGCCAGTTACCTTAAACTGACCAGCAAAAGTGGACTAACCCACGTTTCCTTCATCATAGGAAAAGCTAGAGTTGCACCTCTGAAAGTGGTGACAATCCCTAGGCTTGAACTTGCAGCAGCTGTCCTTGCTGCCCGGATTGACAGAATGCTGAAGAGAGAGCTCGAGTTAACCCTGGCAGATTCTGTCTTCTGGACTGATAGCACATCGGTCTTGAAATACATCCTGAATGACACCCGGAGATTTCAGACCTATGTGGCAAACAGAGTGTCCACTATTCGAGATCTAACACGCAAATCTCAATGGCGCCACATTACGACTGCACTCAATTCTGCAGACAGTGCTTCAAGAGGTATGCATGTCGAGGCTTTCCTTAAAGATGGACGTTGGCTAAAAGGACCAGATTTGCTGATGCAAGCTGAAACAGATTGGCCGACCCTTCCTGAAGTACCTGTCATACTTTCAGACAGCGATCCAGAGATCAAGAAAACAGTTGTGATACTTGCTATGACTGCGCTACAGGATCAGTATTCATTGACTCGATTTATTGAGCACTTCTCATCATTGGACAGATTAGTCAAATCAGCAGCCTGGCTCCTAAAAGTCAAAGCGACTCTGAGACGCTTGAGCCTCTAAAAGAAAGCAGGTTGCACTCTGCATACTTCAGTGAAATCAGACTTACCTAAACAACTGTCGGTAGAAGATCTTGCGGAGGCTGAGAAGTCACTTGTATCCTACATCCAACAGCAATCCTTCCGAGATGACGTGACTTCTCTACAGAAAGGCCAGCCTGTGAAAAGGAGCAGTAGGATCTACAAGCTGGACCCTATTCTCCAGAATGGAATTGTAAGAGTTGGAGGCCGATTAAGTAAGTTGGCGATGCCAGAGGAGACTAAACATCCAGCTGCTCTGCCCAATGACAATCACTTTTCAAGATTACTCTTGAACCACATTCACACCTTAGTGGGTCATTGTGGGAAAAACCAGATGCTCTCAAAGCTTCGAACTAAATATTGGATCCTGAAAGCCAACACGATGGCGAGGAAGATCACCCGTGAGTGCGTACTCTGCAGGCGATGGCATGGTACTGCAATGAAACAAAAAATGGCTGACCTACCTCTTATCCGCATAACACCTGACTTGCCCCCCTTTAGCCATACTGGCTTGGACTACTTTGGCCCTATCAAGGTCAAGAGGGGCCGGAGCAAGGTAAAGAGGTATGGGGCCTTGTTTACATGTCTTGCCAGTAGAGCTGTACACCTGGAGATGGCTTACACCTTAGATACTGATTCCTGTATTGCTGCACTCCAACGTTTTATCTGCAGACGAGGCCAAGTGAAAGAGATCGTCTCTGACAACGGAACTAATTTCGTCGGTGCAGAGAGGGAACTTCGGAGAGAACTGGACCACCTTAACCACAATAAAATCCAGCATTCGATCCAGGCTGAAGGAATAAAGTGGACATTCAATCCTCCCTATGGTCCTCATTATGGAGGTGCTTGGGAGCGCCTTATCCACACCATCAAAAAGATCCTCTACTCCATCACGAAAGAACAGGCCTTGGACGACGAGAGTCTCCAAACAGCTCTATGTGAGGTGGAGGCCATCATGAATTCCCGTCCTATCACAACACTATCCGACAATGCAAATGACCCTGAGCCTTTAACACCTAACCACTTCCTTCAGATGAAAGGAATGCCCATTCTACCACCCGGACTGTTTGAGAAGAATGAATATTCCAGAAGACGATGGAAACAGGTCCAATATATATCAGACCTCTTCTGGAAACGTTGGACACGGGAGTACCTTCCATTGATGCAGGAGAGACAGAAGTGGAATGAGGTAAAGGATAATCTTAAACCTGGAGACATAGTGCTGATCATTCATGAGAACTCACCACGGAACTCCTGGTCCATGGGCCGCATCACGGATACCTTTCTGGACAAAGAGGGACAAGTACGCAGTGTCAAGATCAAGACCCAAAATGGATTATTGGAAAGGCCAATAACAAAATTGTGCTTCCTGAAAGACATGATCTGACAGCAATATGCCCTACACCTATGGACTCTCTAAAGAACATTGCCCCCACACACACCCTCTTTCTCTTTCTCTCTTTCTCTCTCATGAACTATTGAAGCTTCAAAGCTTTGAAGAATTTTTGTTTTTGAAAGAAGATCAACACGATGATTTGAATTGGTAATAACAGACTAAGAGATAATGGCTTCCTAATAATTTATTAATTGCCTTATAATGGTCAATTAGGGGCCGGAATGTTGAAGCCATTTTACAGATTTGCCTTATTTGATTATTATTATTTTCTGCTATGAATTATGCCTGTAATGTTATGTTGTAATGCTTATGTTGGGGCTCATTGTTATGTTTATTTTTTTTTTTATATATAATTATTTTTATTGCTTTCATCGAGAGATAATACAATTACCAGCATACTATATACATTTGTACTCAGAACACAATACAATTCCTACCAGTAACAGTATTCCTCTACTTCACAGGATCTTAGATCAGACTCACACTCACCCTCATACTCATGCCTTTACACATACACCCACACATTTACCCACATGAAATAAGTACCTTCCTATACTCTCCACACTTCCACTCATCCACATAGCATTCAATTCCACACCTACACATATACCATTCACCCTTCCCCAGACACACATAAACAGTTACACACATACAAACAATTACACACATACTTCCACACACATTTGGTTCCCATTCTTTAGCCATCAAATCCAGTCTTAGCCGATATGTTTACAAGGCTTCATAGATGTCCTGCCATACCTTACTAAATTGTTGCCTTTTGTTCCGGTCTTCATACATTGATTTTTCTATGTTTAAATAATACTTCATTAATCCCTTCCATTCTTGTAGTGATGGGGCCTGTGTATCCTTCCATTGCTTTAAAAGTAATTTTTTATACACCAAAGAGGAGAAAAGGACCTTCCATCCTATAGGGTATTTCAGATTGTCTGTCTTTTGGAAGATGCCATTCAGAGCTGTAAATCTAATTGGGATTTTACAAGCCTTGGTCAACCATTCTTGAATTTCTAACCAGCCCTTATAAACTTTGTCACATTTCCAGAAGGCATGTATTATTGTTTCCTCTTGTGTGCCACATTTGACACAGAGGGGAGAGGCGGAGACGTCAAATTTATTTATTTTAGATTTGGTGTAGTATATTCTTGTCATAAGCTTATATTGTATGAGGCGCAAATTCTCATTAGTGGTAATAGTGTTAGTTAAATTTAAACAATCTTTCCATGTTGCACTAGAGTCATTGGTTGTAAGATCCTTGTTCCAGCCCTCATATACTTTCTGGAGTGAATAATTATCTACCTGTGCTTCTATGAGCAGGCTGTACACTCTCCCTATTAATTTCTTTTTTTCTCCTGAATTTAGAAGTAGCCTCTCCATAGGTGAGGGTTCTGTGTTGTAGTTTAAGACAAAGTTTTGTTATCCAACTTTTTAGTTGAAGATATCTAAATATTTCTTTGTTAGTTAAATTGAATTCTCTTGCCAGTTGTTCAAATGGCTTTATATTATTTTGAGACTAATATCTCCAATAGTTCTTATTCCTTTGTCCATCCATGATCTCCACTGCAGTTTCTCCTTCTGAATGGTAATGGATGGATTGTTCCACAAGCATGTATTCTTCGGGACACTAATTTCTATTCCCAAAATGTACTGTATTTTTCCCCATGTTCTTAAAGTACTATTCGTAACAAAACAGACATTTTTAATTTTTTTCTTTGTAAATAAGGCTGAGAACAGGTTTTTTGTTCCAAGCTGGTGATCATCTATGTGTATCCACATATCTTCCTCTGATCTATTAATGATTTTATTAATATAAAAGGACTGAGCAGAATAGTAGTATAACTCAAGATTTGGGTAATTAAGCCCTCCTTCTTTTCTATTATTCTGAAGTAGTTTCCTACTCAGTCTATGAGCCTTATTTGACCAGATGAATGAACTAAATAACTTATTAATAGTTTTAAAAAGTCCCTAGGGGGGATCACTGGTATTGTCTGGAAGAGGAACAAGAATTTCGGGAGCCATATCATTTTAAGCAAATTTATTCTGCCAATTAGATTGATAGGAAGATCTATCCATTTATCTAAACTAGACTTAAGTTCTTTAATTACTGATGTATAGTTATCTTTATATAATTTTGTCTTATCTAAACTGATATAACAACCCAAGTACTTAATCCTTTCCTTTTGCCATTTAAAGTTGTATTTTAATAGGTCATTTTTTTTGGGCCCAAGTCCCGTTGTTGATAGGAGTTCTGTTTTTTCTATATTCATTTTATGACCTGATATTTTTGAGTACTGCTCAATAATTTCCATTAGGTATGGTATGGATTTATCTAAGTTAGTCAGATACAACATTAGATCATCTGCATACAAACTAAGTTTATAACATTCTCCGCCAACATTTATACCACATATCCGGTCTGATTGACGAATTCTCTGAGCCATTGGCTCAACAGCCAAAGCGAAGAGTGACGGGGATAGTGGGCATCCCTGCCTCGTGCCTCTTGTTATCTGGATTGCTTCTGATAAGATCCCATTGGAGTATATATATGCCATAGGAGACTTAAATACAGTTCTGATCATATTTATTATTTCCTTTGGGAAGTTATATGCATCCAGTACCTCATATAGGTAGCTCCACTCTAAGCGATCAAATGCTTTCTCAGCATCTACTGCCATTAATGTCACATCTAGTCTTTCCTTTTTAGCAAATTGGATGCAGGTCCTTACATTGTTTTTTAAATTTCTGTCTTTAATAAATCCTGTTTGGTTAAAATGAATGATTGATGGGAGAACTTCAGCTATTCTGTTATTTAACACTTTGGCAATTATTTTATTATCACAGTTTATTAAACTTATTGGTCTGAAATCAGAGGGTTTATTGTACTCTCTCCCTGGTTTAGGAATTACATTAATAATAGTCTTGTACATTGAAGGCGGTAGAATTTCATTTATAGTGGCATGTTTTATAACTTCAAGGAAAAATAGGTTAATTTGGGGCCAGAATGTTGAATAGAACTCTGTTGGTAGTCCATCCATACCTGGTGCCTTACCCTTTGGAAAACTGTCAGTTGCCTTATTGATTTCCAACAAAGAAATCTCTTTAGCCAATATAGCTTTATTTTCCTCTGATAACTTTTTAATATTGACTGATTTTAAGAAGGTCTTTTGTTCGTGTAATTGACATACAATTTCAGAGGAATATAATTTTTCATAAAAGGAAGCAAATTCCTGATTAATAAATTTATTGTCTCTAACCACCAAGTTATTGACCGGATCTTTGAGAATAATACTCTCTCCTTTAGACAATTTCTTAACTAATGAGGATAACTGCTTACCTGTCTTGTTTGCTGATATGTATCTTAATCTATTTAAATTATACCTAACATTGTTGGCTTTTTCCAGCAGCAGTTGGTCATACTCAAGCTTTAATTCTTGCAGATGTTCCATATCCTTTCTTAGCCCAGTTTTCTTGTGAAGGTGTTCCACCCGGCTGATAGCCATCTCTAATTCTTTAACTTTTCTGTCTAATTCTGCCTTCTTTCTAGATGAAAAAGAGATAATAATCCCTCTAATGTATGCTTTGAAAGCATCCCATATTATATGAACTGGCGGCTTATCCTCGCTAGGGTTTGTGAAGTTTATTGTTATAAATTCATTAATATGTTTTGTTAGATAATTAATAAACTCCTCATCTTTCAGATACTTTCTGTTCATTCTCCAAATTCTATGTAATACCTTATTTGTTGGTGGGCACATCGTACATGTAACTGCTGCATGATCTGATATTACTATATCCTGTATTTTAGATGTGGTCATGTCTTTTACTCCTGCTTTGGATACAAAGATGTAATCCAAGCGGCTATAGCTGTCTTGTGCATAAGAGTAGTATGTATAATCTTTATCTTTTGGATGCATTAGTCGCCACACATCAGTTAGGTCATTTAATGAGAGGAAATCCAGGAGCTCCCTAGGAACATTGGGTTTCCTCTTCCTGCTAGAACTGTCTTGCTCAGTGAAAACCTGATTAAAGTCTCCGGCAAATAAAATTATTCCTACTGAGCTACTGTTAAATTGTTATGTTTATTTGTTATGCAAATGAACCGATGACGTTGATGATGAGGGTGAAGTTACGTATGTGGGTGTCACTGGGTGATTAGGGACAGGTGAACAGGTGTTCACCACACAGAGCGGTGAGGGCAAACAATTTTCAACCGCATTATATTATTTCAAGGAATAGCGTTTGTATATATATTTTTTTTATGAAGTCGGACATATCAGCAGTGCTGCGCTATAGCTGAATAAATCACCATATGATGACACCTGAAGACGGAATGTGAGTTGATTTTCTAAGCCGCTCTTACAACATCAGTGACCACTTGCCAGTTTTTACAGTTTATGACAATAACTTCAAAGTAAATCACCCAGATGAAAGACTAACATACAGAAACCATGACTGCACTTAAAAATGACTTGCTAGCAAAAAATTGGGATGTTGTATACAATGAAACTGATGTTGACAATGCATATGAAACATTTTTAAAAATATTCACGTCACTATATGACAAAAATTGTCCAATTAAACAATATAGTAGAAAACATAAATACACGGATCGACCATGGATCACAAAGGGGTTACAAAATGCCTGTAAAAAGAAAAATACACTATATAGAGAATTCATAAAGCAATACAAAACTAATAGTGTGAATGCGTTCCTGCACAGCCGGTGCAGCAGGCGGCTGGTTGCTGACGGGAGGAATGTTCATGTAGAAGCTGAAAAATGAAATGTGGCGTTCTCCGAGGTTCCATTTTAGGTCCCACTTTTTAATCTTTACATGCCGACACTTGCGAAAGTCATCAGGAGGCACGGAACAAATGTTCAAAGCTATGCTGATGATACAAGGCTCTACGTCTCCATGTGTCCTGACGACACAGGGCCTATTTTATCATCTGTCTCCACAGAGACGCTAACGCTCAGCTTCATGACCTGCAGAGCTGCTCTCATTTCTGGTCTCCAAGAACAAACACACTTCAGCTTCAGTTACATCAAAACTCAGCTGCACGTGTGCTGACCAGGATTTAATCACATCTATTTAATCAAATTGTTTAAAGCCTATGAGAATCCTCCAGATCCTTCTGGAACCTCCAGGTCTTGTGGCAGCGGCCTTTGAATTTTTCCTAAAATCAGAACAGAAAGCTGACGGTGAGGCAGTCACCTTCCTACATGTGGACGTTTTTAAAAGCAAACTCAAGACCCTACCTTTTTAGTCTGGCTTTTAACTCAATTTTAGTTTTTTATTTACATTTTTATTTAGTATTTTAGCCTATTTGCCTTCTCAGTTTTTCCTTTTAATTTCTCAGTTGTTTTTGTTATTTTGAGTTTGATCTATTTCTTCTTTGTCTTCATCCTGCTGCCTCTGCTTTTCCTCGTTGCAAATTGATGAGATTTATGACGCCATTTCTTCACTTCCTGTTGTTATTGTTTGTTTGTTTTGTTGTTTTACTGTGTGTAGCACTTTGTGTTAAATGTATTTGTATGAAAAGTGCTGTATTAATAAAGTCCAATTGATGTGATTGATTGATTGATTGAATAAGAATCAATGGTATGTCTTTGGGCTGTCTGGTTGTCTGGTGCCCGAGGAGGCCTGGGCTGCTCTGGGCTCGGTGGCTTCCGGCTGCCGGAGCTGGACTTGGGCATCAGTGACCTGGAAGACGAGGAGCTGCCGGAGCTGCTGAAGACCCTCAAGTTCAGTGGTTTGTGTGTCACGGGACAGAATAAAAAACAGTTCCCAGCAGCATCAGTGTTAAATGTCTTGGTGTTTTGTGACTGAGGCTTCACTCTGCAGGCTGGCGCCAGGTCACTGACAGTGACCCGAGCATCTCCAGCTGGCAGTGTCCAAAGCCTTGGACTGTAACTGTCCAAGGATTTTCTGTCTCAACTCTTGGCCAGTAAGTCGTTAGTCGTATTGAACCTTTCAGCACAAAGCTTTTGGTTTGGTATGCATCGCAAACAAACCAAAGTAATGTTGTCAATGCCTTAAAAAAATGAAAAAATCAGATGGATAAAGAGAATGAGCCACTGCCCCGACACGGCAGCCAACAGCTGTCCACCCCTGCCACCCCAAAGAGATAAACACTGAGAGGCATGCTAAGCTAAGCTAAGCTAAGCTGAGCTAAGCTAGATGGCTGCAGCTGGCTGGTAAAGCTGTGAGCACAGCAGAGACAGCAGATCCTCCGGTGAGCAGCAGTTCTGCTCTGGTTTGCTGCGAAATACAAGGCGACGGCGAGAGAACGGTGCATAAAAAACAACAGCACATCTCATCTGCTACAAGAGCAGGTTCCAGCAGCATGAGAACCTCAAACATGATCAATCATTTACACTAGTGGTGGGTTAGATTCATCGAAATCGCGATTCATCGCGATGCTTTCATGCATCGATTTTTTCACGTCGATTCTTTTCCACCAAGCCCAGAAACAAACGGGTACCCGGAACAAAAAGTAGGTAACGTGCGCGCCACCCGGACAGTTTAGTAGGTGGGACCATAGCAAACGGAACGCCGTTGTAAAATCACTGTAACTCATGACTTCGGTGGGCTTATTGCCTTTATAAAACAGTTACCCTACATATAGCCCATAAAATAAACACACAAGAAAAAAAATCAATAATTTATTGGTAATAATGCAACAATAAAATTGAGAACTATTCATTCTTCCACCAAGCAAGATAGAGTGGACAGAATGGTTGCCAAGTAACACAGACGCTAAGATTGCTTTTTCATCTAGCGCCATCATCATGTCACATCAGGCTATTTGGGCTCGTTAATATTGAATTGGATATTTCCATTAATAGTGCAATTGTTAAAATGGTGTTCAATTATGTTTGGACTCCTCTTTTGGTGGTGTGCGTTTGGCGACAGGTGTGTTTTGGCGCAGACGTATGCCTAATGTCGGTTTTAACAATAACAATAATAATAATAAAAGTATACTGTTAATTTACCATACCTCGGCGCTGTAACACTGTGTCCGCTTTGGGTGGAGATAAAAGGCAGGTGGGTCAGGAGGCAGCAGGGAGAGGTAGGC